>NC_089587.1:45931347-46031347 GCF_019320115.1 Miscanthus floridulus
GGTGTAGCCCTCGAGCCCCAGAGCGATTCGGGTAGAATCGCCTGGTGGGTTTTGTCAGCGGGTGTGAGTGTGTGCACCTTGGTGGGCGTAGCCTCCTCTTTCTAGTTTCTAACCATCGTTTCTAGGAGCACGGTCCTAGGCGTTTGGTCGAGGCCGAGGGACAACCGAGGGATCGAGCGAGATGGACTCACAGACCTAGGTGTCGGGTGCAGCCGAGGGATAGCCAAGGGATCGAGCGAGATGGACTCGTAGACCCAGGCGTCGGGTGCAGCCGAGGGATCGAGTGAATCAAGTCATCGATCCAGGGATCGGGCGAGTCAGAGTCGCTAATCAAGGCATCGGGCGCGCCAAGGGATCGGACGAGGCAAACTCATGGATCTAGGCGTCGGGCGCACCGAGGGATCAGGCGAGTTAGAGTCATGGATCCAGACATTGGGCATGCCGAGGGATTGGGCGAGTCAGAGTCACGGATCTAGGCGTAGCCAAGGTCGTGCCGAGGTATTGGTCGTCTCGAGCCCCTAAGCCCCGTTGGGCTCGGAAGGGGTTGGTTGAGTTTCGTGTGTTACCCCGTCCATAGTTTCTGCAACCAGAGGGGCTAAGCTAACATCACTTGCCTCAATGGCTTGAGTGACGCGCTTAGTGAGCTCGCTAACAGCCATGTTCGAGTGAAATCCGGGTCCGTTGTTTGTGATGAAGTCGGCATAGCCCTCATATGGCATTCCACTGCTCCTTAACCTACGTCCTGGCAGATGCCTGGGTCATTCCGAAGACCAACCTAGGTGGCCCGCTGGCCTCCCCTTGATGGAGATTCTATAGGCATGGCTCGAGGTTAGGATCTAATGAGAAGGTTGAAAGGTCCTAATGGCTAGAGGGGGGTGAATAGCCTAATAAAATTTCTACAACAACACTTAACAAAGTAGTTAGACAATTATGAGGCGAAGCAAGTGTTGCGCTAGCCTACTAAAAAAGAAAGCCTCCTACCACAATTCTAGGTTAGATAGTATCTACTCTCACAATAGCTATGATGCTACTCTATGTTAGTGTGCTCTCAAAAGCTAACTAAAGAGCCACACCAACCAACCAAGCAAGCTCTCACAACTAGGTACACTAAAGAGCTTGACAACTAGTTTGCGGTAATGTAATGAAAGTGATCAAGAAGGTTATACCACCGTGTAGATGAAGGAACCAATCAATCACAAGGATGAATAACAATGAAGACCAATCACCTCAGAATCAATGATGAACACAAAGATTTTTTACCGAGGTTCACTTGCTTGCCGGCAAGCTAGTCCTTGTTGTGGCGATTCACTCACTTGGAGGTTCACACGCCAAACCCTCAATAGGGTGCCGCACAACCAACACAAGATGAGGATCACACAAGCCACGAGCAATTCACTAGAGTACCTTTTGGCTCTCCGCCGAGGAAAGGTCAAGAACCCCTCACAATCACCACGATCGGAGCCAGAGATAATCACCAACGTCCACTCGATGATCTTCGCTGCTCCAAGCCATCTAGGTGGCGGCAACCACCAAGAGTAACAAGTGAAATCCACAGCGAAATATGAACACCAAGTGCCTCTAGATGCAATCACTCAAGCAATGCACTTGGATTCACTCCCAATCTCACAAAGATGATGAATCAATGATGAAGATGAGTGGGAGGGCTTTGGCTAAGCTCATAAGATTGCTATGTCAATGAAAATGGCCAAAGATATGAGCTTCAACCGGCCATAGGGCTTAAATAGAAGCTCCCATAAAATAGAGCCGTTGTACCCCTTCATTGGGCACAACGCGGGCTGACCGGACGCTCCGATCAGTTGACCGGACGTTGAGCCCCCAGCATTTGGTTGCTCGTAGTTAGCCATGTGTCCTAACTTCAATGGTCATCAGTCTTGACCGGACACTGTGCCTCAGTTGACCGAATGCTGAACACCCAGCGTCCGGTCGTTTACAGTAAGGTTCCAAAACCAACTTTTGCCGACCGGACGCGTTCGGTCATGCTCGATCGGACCCTGCCAGCGTCCAGTCACACTGTAACTTCTTACTGTGCTGACCGACAATATGACCGGATGCAGTCCTTCAGCATCTGGTCACTTAGCGACCCAGCGTCCGGTCAGTTGACCGACGCCAGCATCTTTGCGACCAACTCCATTTCACCTCTAACTTCTTCACCCTTGCTCAAATGTGCCAACCACCGAGTGTATCACCTTGTGCACATGTGTTAGCATATTTTCACAAACATTTTCAAGGGTGTGAGTTCTCCACTAGATCCTAAATGCATATGCAATGAGTTAGAGCATCTAGTGGCACTTTGATAACCGCATTCCGATATGAGTTTCACCCCTCTTAATAGTACGACTATCAAACCTAAATGTGATCACACTCTCTAAGTGTCTTGATCACCAAAACAAAATAGCTCCTATGGTTTATACCTTTGTCTTGAGCTTTTTGTTTTTCTCTTTCTTCTTTCCAAGTCCAAGCACTTGATCATTACCATGGCATCATCTTCATCATGCTATGATCTTTGTTTGCTTCGTACCTTAGAGTGTGCTACCTATCTCATGATCACTTAATAAACTAGGTTAGCACATAGGGTTTCATCAATTCACCAAAACCAAACTAAAGCTTTCAAAGGTTGAGATGACCCTATCTGCTTCGGAGCAAACTAGGCGAGGGCCGTTGGGGCTCATCTGTGTTTTCTCCCCTGGCTCTGTTTGATGCATGGTAGCCTTGAGCCCTTCGTGGGCCAGCCTTCGACCCTCGGTCGGCCGTTGCTCATGTTGAATGAGGCAACTGCCGCTTCATGACACAACATGGAGCGTTATGATGCATTTAACTGCACATGCGATGCTTTGGATGTATGGGATGAATGAATGATTTGTATGAATGAATGTGTGAATGCATGTATGAGAATGAATGAATGAATGTTTATGCATTTAGAAAATCAAACAAAGTAAGGGGGATTGGTAGAGTTACCTTCATGACTCAAGTGACGGGGTTTGAGGACCTCCTATCGGATATGTCCGATCAGGATCCACGTTCGTCGTTCATGATGGAGTTGGCATGGCCCACATGGGGTGTCCCTTTGCTCCTTACCTATCTCTCGGTGTTCATTTGAGCCATCTAATCGACTCAGGAAGCCCGTTGGTCTCTCCTGGGCGGAGATCCTATAGTTGGGCCTTTCTAAGTCCCACCTAGGAAGGCGGAGGGCTGCCTAGGGGCGGTTGCGTCTTGTTCCCTACGCCCAGCATACGGTAGTGGTGGGCCATGCCTAGGCCACGTCCCGTCTAACCTGGCGCCATTTCATCGAGCAGGGTGCGTCCCATCAATCAGGGTGCGTCCCATCATATCCCATCCATATTGAATGGGGGAAGGGAGAGGGTTTCTTGCCCCAATCCTTCGCCTTTCCTCAGCTGCTACGCCTCCTCTTTAAATAGGGGAAGGGAGAGGGCTTTTGTCCCGTTCCTCCACCTATTCCCCAACTGCCGCCTTTCCTCCTTTTTTGCCAAGAGCGTTCATGTGCGGCGGTTCCTAGGAGAAAAAGGGGAGAGTGAGGAAGAGGAGAAACTCATAGATCCATTTGTGAATTCAGAGTGCAATGTCAAGCTAGAGGTCATCCGTTGTGAGCGAGTCAGTGTTGACCACCTTCGTCGAGATGGGGGTGTTACCGCCAAAGGAGGTGGCGCACTGGAGGGCTCCTGCGGGGGAGGCTTTTCCATGGCCTCGAGCCAGCGAGGTCGTCTCCTTCCTCACCTTCCATGAGCGTGGACTAGGATAACCCATGCACTAGTTCCTACATGGGCTCCTCAATGAGTGGGGCCTAGAGGCTAGAGCTGTAGCACCTCAACCCGACTAGGGTGCTACATATCGCTAGCTTTGTCACCATCTATGAGGCCTTCCTCGGGATAGAGCCACACGTGGACTTCTTCTGATGGCTCTTCTCTAAGCGAGCCTTGTCGGAGGGGGACCCAACCAGGATCGCACCGGTAGGGGGCTTCACGTTGCAGAAGAAGCCAAGTGTGTTGGGCGCCTACCCCGCATACTCCCCCTATGACTCCAACTAGGGGTGGCACGGGGAGTGGTTCTACATTGGGAACCTGGTGGAGGTGCCATTTCTGTCGTTCACCGATAGAAGGCCAGAGAGGCAAGACAGCTAGTTGTGGGGCCCTTCTAGCTAGTAGAACAAGCTGGAGGTTATTGAGGTAGGGCTCTAGAAGTTGGTGCAGCAGGGCCTTGACGGGGTGCGGGTGTTTCACACCTTCTTTCACCGTCAGGTCGCCCCATTGGTGGAAAGGACATGGCTAATGTGGATGTACACTGGCCCAACGGACCCCGACCGTGCGTCACCAAAGGAGTTGGCGAAGGACGAAGTCTAGAGCTGACTCGACCGAGTGCTGCGACTGAGGCCCAAAGAGTCCCTCAACGGAAAGCCTAGAGCTCTTCACGCTTCGAAGTTGTCCATCCTGGTACGGTCTCCTTTCCTTATTTCATGTCCCTTTCGATACTGCTCTCCTATAATCTTGGCTTCGAGACATCCGTTTCATAGGGACTCGAGCGCTACAAGTCCCGGCCGCATCTTCTGAAAGGGGCGGAGGGCATAGCTCGACAGGCGGCCCTGAAGGAGGGTGCGGATGGCTGGAAGAAGAAGAGAGCTGAGAAGGCTTGAAGGAGGCACCAGAAGGAGCAGGTTATCGCTCAGTGCATGCGGGCTGGGGAGAACTGGAGCGACATCAAGGCGGAGCTTGAGTCAGAGGACCCCACGAAGATGGGTGACGACGTGATCTCCTTCGAGGAGGAGGGAGGCCAGGAGGTCACGACTTCGGTAGTGTGTCATGAGCCTATGGCCACGTCTGCTAGCGGTGGGCATGAGGCAAAGAGGCGCGGTGATGTTCCCATGGCAAGGAAGCATGCCACGAGCTCAGACACCATCAGCGAGTGGGATACGAAGCAGATGCGGTCACCGTGCTCCTCGGAGGCGTTGCCGGCCTTGTCTCCACCTGCTCTAGGTGTGGCGGGGTAGGCCAAGCAGTCGAAGGAGCGGGCTTGCACCTGTGTTATCGGGGATGGTGCTAGCGTGCGACCCACACTAGGAGGATGCCCCGCTAGCTGCTCTGGTCGGCGCGCCCTGAGCCGGAGGGCGCAGCGATTCATGGGCCGATAATGAGCTGGCCAGATCAACTCCCCCCTAGTCAAAGTGAGGGGGCGCGGGTTGCCACCCGTGAATGGTCCTTGTCTAGCGGGCCCATTACCGATGGGTTGGGGCTTCTACCGCTTACATCCCGGTATGTATTCTTTGTTTCTTTTTTATCTCATAGTTGAGTTTTTGGAGTGTGACTGACCTGTTCCTTTTGACAGGGGCAGATGTTGACAGGGTTGAGTATCGCCTTGGCTCTTGTGCAGGTGGAGTGGACACCCAGCCTGCATCGAGCCATGACGAGCGGCGGGGAGAGCAGGTTGGTGGTGGCATGTCCTTCCCCTCTAGGGGTGGTGCCTTCCTAGTTGGTCACAAGTACGGTGGTGGTAGAGGTGAAGGTGGCAATCCCAATGGCGGCGAAGGCTATGTTAGAGGTGACCCTAGCGGTCCCTCCCCCACCGGCTATGGCGGAAGAGGAGAGGGAGACTGGGCTCCCTGCCTCGCCAGGTGGAGGGCCACATGGCTCACCCTCCCAATCGGAGCTGGAGGTGTCGGGGGGGATGTGGCCAGGCTAGAGGTGGAACGTCCGCCAGCGGGCCACAAAATCGAGGTAGTGGAGGTCTCCTCCGATGGCGAAGCAATTGATAGGGTGGAGCCATCGGCGCTATCGCAGGAGCTGGTAGTGGTCCAATCGTTAGCCGGGCCTTCCAGCGGGCTAGGGGCAACCGACCTGGTGTGGCCCTGCCTTAAGGACCTAAGGAAGGTTTGGTTCATCCTTTGGGATGAGTAGGAGGATCAACATTGGGATGTGCTTGGGGGAGAGGACTTGCGATGGAGTCCGATCTCGCCCAAACTAGGGTGAAGCTAGAGGAGGCCCTGGAGTGGGTCAAGTCCATCCAGTAGGCGATCACGGTCGACCTGCCCCACATCATAGAGGTGAGTTTTCTATGTTCATCCTTGACTCCTTGGTCTTTCATCGGTTGCCTTAGCATGCTTGCTTCTTGTTTTGTAGGGTCTGGAGGAGATGTCAAGCCGCAAGTCTCGTTTCCTCCGGATGGAGCATGTCCGGATGGAGCGGGAAGTCATGGCATTGTGGTAGGTCACTGAGCTCAAGCACAAGCTAGAGTCCACCAGCCGTGAGTCCTAAGACCAGGCGATGGAGGCAACCAAGGCGCAAGCGGTGGAAGTGCTCACGATGAAGCGGGCGACCGCCGCCGAGCGAGGGCTTGACACGGTGAAGGCTAGCCAGGTGGAGAATGAGGCGACACTATAGAAGTCCCTAGCGGACACCAAGGTGGTGCTCTAAAGTTCCCTAGAGGCCCTAGAGTCAGAGCAGAAGGTCCTAGAGTCAGAGCGGAAGGCCCGATCAGAGGTCGACCAGGAAGTGCTCGTGCTCCGAGGCCGGGTGCTCGGGATGGAGAAGGCGAATGCTTGGCTATACGAGCAGGTGACTCAGTAGGAGGAAGGACTCTCCATCCTCGAGAACACCCGCCTCGGTACGTACCTTTTCTACTTTTGGTTGATGTCTTGATTTTTCCTTTAACTTGCTTCTAAGCTCGTCATCCTTCTTCGAGAACTAGGCGGAAAGGTTGGGTCGCTGGAGCAGGACCTGGAGACGGCCAAGGCGATGATTGGTTGGAATGCAGAGGCACTGGCCAAGTCCCTTAAAGAGCGATGTGCTCTCGAGGGGGAACTTGACCAGATGTGCAATGTCACCCAGCTCGTTGTCTCGGATGTTTTTGGGTCAGCGCCAAGTACCAGCACACCCACCATTCGGCTGGCGGAGGTTCCAGATAAGGTTTGGGCCCTCATCTCTGACATAATGTTCTGCGGGACGTCGGGGGTGTTGACTTCGATGGCGACGCACCACCCGGACCTGGACTTCGCTGCCATCTATAGTAGGTACGCCAATGGCTAGAGCCTAGAGGCCATCCATGCACTCGTGAAAAGCTTGTTGCCACACGCACAGTTGGTGGTCGAGCAAGTCTCCATGTAGTGGGTGATGGATGCCCGCCGTGCGAATGCGGCCGAAGGCACGCATCAGGAGGACATCGCCCAGTCTATGGATGGATTAGAGCCCAAGTCAGAAGCAAATGATGCCCCGCCTCTGACTGAGCCTAGTGCCGCCATGTCGGAGAGCGAGCAGCCCTTACCTTCACCGGTCGCGCCAGCAGCCAATGCCGTCGGGCAGCCACAATAGTATGTGAAGTAGAAGTACTTAGCATATGTAAAGGATGAGTTCATGGGGAAGACCCCATGCAAGCGTTTTTGTGTATTAATGAATACAATTAGTTTCATTTTTTGTGATGGAATTACTTCGTTCGGGGAAGCTTGTCCCATTCGTTCCTTATTTTTACCCTAGCATAACTTTGTTTTTATTCTTTCTTTTTTTACACCTACCCATTCGTCCTATAGGCTACAACCTTAAGAGCCTAGGCATGGCCCACGAGGCTCAGCTGCTCATAACTGTAGGTAGAGACGAGGTGCGATCGGTCAGAATGTTAAAAGCAAAGTTACGTAAGGTAATTAAAGAAACGGACTACCCTTTTGTTTGGGTAGAAAAATATTTACCATAAGATAGTAAAAAAGAGGTGGTATTATACCCTTGTGGAGCCCCTGAGTGACCCGGGCCAAAAGTGTTCGGGCCAGGGTGCTTTGCAGGAGCAAACATTGAATGAAAAATGGTAAAGACCGAATTTTAGGGGAAGAAACAACATAATTGTTCGATGTTCCAAGTGTTGGTGAGAACATCACCATTGTCATCCTTTAGTTGGTAGGCGCCCAGTCGGATCACTTTGGTGACCATATAAGGTCCTTCCCATGGCGGAGAGAGTTTGTGCTTCTCCTTGGTCTATGGCCCTACGTCTCTCGTGGTTGAAGCAATGTAGGCACTGCTTGGCGGGCTTTAAGCCTAGGATGAGGCGTAGTGCTTGCTCGGTGATGTCCCGCGGTATGCCTAGCATGTCAGATGGTTTCCGTGCGAAAGCACCACGATTGGTGCATAGGAAGTCGACGAGCTCATATTCCTATTTGGCTAGGCGCTGGGTCCCGATCCGCACCATCTTGGTTGGGTTAGTGGGGTCGATCCCCATCACCTTAGTTTCCTTGAGTGGGTGGAAGGCCGTCGAGGGGGTTGGTTTGTTGCTATCCGGGATTGCTGGGGTCGATGACTCCCGAGCCGCGGGAGCTCAGATGAGTTGATGATGGCAGTGGCGAGCTCAAAATGCTCACGGTCGCACATGAAGGTGTGCGAGAAGGTGCTACCCATAGTGATGATGTCATTCAGTCCCAGCATCTTCAGCTTCAGGTAGGTGTAGTTAGGGACCACCATGAACTTGGCGTAGCATGGCCACCCTAAGATGACGTGGTAAGACCCTAGGAAGTCCACCACCTCGAAGGTCAGCACCTCCGAGCGGAAGTTGGCTTAGTCGCCAAACGTGATGGGTAGGTCAATCTGCCCAAGCGGGTATGCCTGCGCTCCCAGGATCACGCTATGGAAGGGAGAGCTCGCCAGGCGGAGCTTCGACCGGGGGATGCGCATGACGTCAAGGGTGTTGACGTAGAGGATGTTGAGGCCGCTGCCTCCGTCCATCAACACCTTGGTTAGGCGCTTCTTGCGGATGATGGGGTCAATGACAAGCGGGTAGCACCCTAGTCTAGCGACGTGGGATGGATGGTCCCTCTGATCAAAAGTGATCAAAGAATCTGACCAGCGGAGGAAGGTGGAGACGGTCGTTTTAGCGACGCTTGCCTCTCTGTAGCCCACTTTGTGCTGGTGCTTGGAGTAGATGACATCAGACCCCCCCCAAAGATCATGATGCATTCCTCAGGATCAGGAATGCCGTCCCCATCCTTGCTCACCGCGCCCCCTCTCTTGGCTACCGCCTCCTTGCCCTTTCCTTCTTTCGGCCCACCGGCCTATCATAGGAAGTGCTTGAGGAGCTCACAATCCTTATAGAGGTGTTTGATAGGGTAGGCATGGTTGGTGCATGGGCTATCCATGACCTTGTCGAAGTGGTCAGGCAGGCCCTACTAGGGTTGCTTGCCCACATGATCAGCCACGGTGACCAACGCGGAGTTGGCCAGTCGGTGCCGATCCTTCTTATTCTTCTTGCCCCTTTGCGTGGAGGGGCCCTCATCTTGGTCCTCGTGCTTGGCCTTGCCCTTGTCCCAGCCTTCATTGAAGACTGCTCCGACCGCCTCCTCGCTGGAGGCGTGGTTCATGGCAACGTCGAGCAGGTCCTGGAGAGGAATGCGCTGATGACGTCCGCATCGATAACATCAAGAAGGGAGTTGCACCGCTTTGAGAACCTATAGATGTAGTCTCATAAGGACTCGTTGGGCTCTTGTTGATAGCTCTTGAGGTCCTAGGAGTTTCCAGGGCGGACATATGTCCCCTAGAAGTTCCCGACGAAGACCCTCTTGAGGTCCGCCCAGTCGCGATGCCGTCATGTGGGAGGAATTTGAGCCACGCTCGAACATGTTCTCCCACGCAGATGGGGAGGTACTGGATGATGAAGTGGTCATCATCCACTCCTTTGGCTTGGCAGGTGAGTCAGAAGTCTTTGAGACATATACCAGGGTTTGTCTCCCCGGTATACTTGGTGATGTTGGTGGGCGGTCGAAAGTGCTGTGGGAACGGCGCTCTTTTGATGCGTTGGCCAAAGGCCCGTGGTCTCGGGCCATCTGGGTAGGGACTCTGATCGTTGGGTCGGTGACCATGCCTAGGGTGCGTTTCACCAGTCCCTTCTATGGTTCGATCGGAGCCCATGTTGCCTGCTCTCACCACCGCCCGATGGACGCCATCACCATGCTAGGCCCGACGCCAGTTGCTGATGATGCTACGAGCGTCTTGGTTCGGCCCAAGGTGTTCGCGCACAAGCAGTCAATGTGGAGCAGGTGCCGGGTTAGGCTATGGTACAATCACGCCTCCTGTTCCATGCCCCACGGCCGTAGTGGTAAGCGGATGGAGCGGTTAGACTGGCACGCCCCTATTCCCCCAGTAGGGAAAGATGTCGCAAGTCGGTGGCATGACATGGAGCTTTCCACCTATTGAACGGCAACGGTTTCCACCAGTGCCCGGAGGTTCCAGTGGATCGCCTATTCCTAGGGGTTGTTCGGCTCGGGAAGGCCGTGCAGAAGCATCGCTACCGCGGTGATGTTCTGGCTGGCCCGAGTGAATTGTGGGAGATCGTTCCCCCCATCCATGATGTTGTGCTGGACCTGACGGGCGTGACCCTAGGCACCGCTCACCGGGT
This sequence comes from Miscanthus floridulus, assembly GCF_019320115.1. Lineage (NCBI taxonomy): Eukaryota > Viridiplantae > Streptophyta > Magnoliopsida > Poales > Poaceae > Miscanthus > Miscanthus floridulus. The sequence continues at coordinate 45,941,740 of NC_089587.1, forward strand.
TACGCGCCTAGGGCGCATCATGGTACGCCAAGCGCACCAGCGTAGGTGGCGGCTGGTTCTGCCGCTTTTATCGTAGCTCCTCGTTGTGCACCTAGGCACACGTGAGGGCATCCGCGCGAGGGTTTGGAGGTGTGTGGGTCTAAAGAGACTCCACCACCACCAGTGGCTATCCCGGAGCGTTCGCCATAGCGCACTCCCAAGACAGAGGGTGGCTAGGTGCCACGACGTCGCCGATGCTGGAGCCATCGCTCTCAACATCATCATCCATGAGATCATGAAAAGAGGCAGGAGCATAGCTCTCCATCCCCACAAATTCAGATGTGAGAGAGGGCGGCGCCAGCATCCTTCGGAGCCCCCGGGCATACACGTCCACGAGGGACGTGAGGCCATAGGGAAACCTGTCACATGGCGGTCGTAGCAGGGACAACGAGGTCCCTCCGGAGAATCGGCGAAAAATAGTAAAAAGCAAGTAAAGAACAAAGCGTACGTTACTCATAGTTGGGTTGAGCCCAGCGTGGGCTCGGAGCGAAGCGCAGGCGTCTCATTGTTGAAATCGCCGAGAGTCTTGGAGCCGACGGAGGGTGCCCCTTCAATGGGCGCCGGAACAAGTGCCTCCTCGCGGAGGTGTAGTACGCCGAACCAGTCGACGATGAAGTCTAGGCTTTCGAAGAGGAAGGCCTAGGATGGCTCAAAGATGGGAGGATCCCACATCCCAACAGGTGGGAGTGCGGGAAACTCTAGTGAGCCAAAGCGAGTCATATCGCTTGAGCCTGCCATGGCGAAGATGGCGGAAAGGTGGGCCATCCGATGACCAAAAGTGTGAACGTACAGCATCCTCTCCATGGAGGGTGTCAACTGTCATTGCAGAAAGTGACCAACATATAAATATTTATAGTTTTTCCATACGTTGTGATCGGATGTGGCCTAGCACTCAATGACACAGGGTTTATACTGGTTTATGCAACGTGCCCTATGTCCAGTTTGAGTTGGTCGATGACTTTATTTCTAAGCCCAAGTGCTCGAAGTTTGCTGTGGGGTTACAAATGGAAGGGAGTAAGATGGGGGTGCAAGAGGTCCGGTCAGACTCTAGACCGAAGGGCCAAGAGTGACAGGAGCTCCTACGTGCACTAAGTATTCGAGCGTGTGCTCTATGTAGCTTTAGAGTGTCTAAAGTGTGAGATTGATCGTCTGAGAGTCCTCCCTATTGGGAGAGAGTGCATCCCTTTTTATAGATGAAGGGGACGACCTTACAAGAGAGAGGGAGAGAGAGAGCGTATGTATGCTACTAAGTCTTATTACCCACGCCGTCGGGTACAAGATGGTTGTAGGCGCCCATAATACTGTTAATGTCAGATGCATGTGGGAGGTTCCGTTGTCTTCTTCTGGTATGGTAGATGTCGGCGCCTACCACATTGTTGATGCCTAGAGGCATATGGGTGGTTTTACCATGTTCGCCTAGTATAGGAGTTGAGGGCACCCACAACACTGTAGGGCAAACGTCGGCGCCCACAACACTGTTGGGGCTCTAACATGCCTAGAAGGTGGTAGGGCACCCTTCTGATATGCCCTGTCGGTACTGTGTTGTAGGTGTTTAGGGTACGGTCCTTGGTATTACGGTTGACTTGTGTGCCCTGCCTTACTTGCTCCGCTCGTTTCTTGGGTCCTCACCGAGCGGGCGTCCCCGGTTGGTTGGTCCCAGTCGGCTCCGACTACGCCAGTCAAAGAAGAGCTATAAGCAGAGGTTCAGTGCATCCCCGGTCGAAGACGCGGGTCGGAGTCGGAAGCGGCGTTAGCCAGGCCTTCCGGTCGGAGAAGCGGGCTAGAGTCGGAAGCGAGCGTTGTTCCTCCTCAGTCAGGCCTTCCGGTCGGAGAGGCGGGCCGAAGTCGGAAGCGAGGCCTTCCGGTCGGAGAGGCGGGCCGAAGTCGAAAGCGAGCATCGTTCCTCCTGGCCAGGCCTTCTGGTCGGAGAGGCGGGCCAGAATCGGAAGCGGGCGTCGTTCCTCCTTGGCCAGGCCTTCCGGTCGGAGATTGGATCGTCCTTCTGGCTTGTCGTTAGGTATTTGGGCTGACCCAGGAGTTACGCGTCGTTCGCAACGTCGTCTGCTGGGCTGAGCTTTTACTGAGAAGCGGGTCCATGAGGGACCCCGGGTTTATGAACCCGACACCAAGGGTTGAGCAAGATGGCATCCTTGGAGGTGATGGAGGAGGAGGCCACAAGATGATCAAATGCTCAATATTTGGAAACAAAGAAAGAGAAAAACAAAACCCTATGGATTGAAAGGAAAGGTATAAGCTAGGGTGTTGGTTTTGCCGATTAAGATGCAATAGAGTGCGTGATCGAGTTTAGGATAGATAATTGTACTATTAAGAATGGAGCTCTAGAGTTAAGATGGTTATCTAGTGCCACTGGGTGGGATTAACATTGCATATGCATTAAGCCTAGTGACGTGGTGAGATTATGAGAAAATGCCTTGAAAAATATTTTGAAAAATGCTAACTCACGTGCACAAGTTGGTGAAAACACTTGAGAGTTGGTACATTTGAAAAGGTGAAGAAAAGATCATGTTGGGCTACCGAAGGAGTTCTGGCGGTCAGACCGCCAGGCACCGAAGGTGCCCAATGTGGCCTCTAGTGTGGAGTTGGGCCGCGGCCTGCTAGATTGGCCCAAGCGAAGCTCATGGTCAGACCGCCAGGCGGCCTTCGCACGGGAGTCGCCAAGTTTGCAAGTTGATCCACACATTGCACAGCAATGTGCACCAGATTTGGGCCACCGGAGCTGCCCATCGCACTATTTTACCAAAAAGGTTGCAAAGTGGATGAATTGGGCTTAAATCCCACTGGACGTGTCCTTTGTCCTTTGTTGGGCCGGATGTCTACATGGGACGTGAACTTTGTTCGTGTGCTGGGCACGTGTGGTGGCAGGACCATGGGGTCGCTCGGTGGGGCCGCTAGGTTGCGCCACCGACCAATGGGGCCAGCTTTGTCAGGAGCCACTAGAGCTGTTTCGATCGTTGCCCTAGCCAGGCAGTCTGACGCAGGGTTCAAAATTTCACGAATTTCAGTAATTTGCCCAACCCTCCCCTCCCTCCTTGATTTGCCCAAAGATGCAAAGCTATCCCCTTTACTTTCCTTGAACGTAAAGTCGGCAAGATCAAGCTTCAGCGCCCCCCCCCCCCCCCCCCCAAATTCAACATACAACCCCAGCGCCGGCCTTATACATGATGAATTTATATGGCCCTACTTTACATTTGAATTGGCTACAGTTACAAGGCCGACAACAAGTTATTTATATACATAATTATTGTTGTCAGGAACCCTCTACATGCTGGCCACTCGAGAGGGGGCTTCTGTATCAATCTCAGATTCCCCGTTCGATCTCTCCTGGTGTTGACCCTGCAAAAATAACAAGCCGCGTAAGAACAGCAAATCAACGTCCCAGAACCTAATTTTTTTTTTCATCAATGCAAGTGAATTTATTTATGTTAAGTGTCCATCAAGTGCCCGGTCACTTCACTAATTGGTTAGGCACATTGACCACTTTGTACATTTGCACGTACACCACTATGCATAAGGAATTTTATGACTAACGAAACATAGACATGGGTATTTCTTAATATTTTAAGTGATTGTGGAGATGCCCTGCTTGAAAAATAATACCATGCCTCTAGCCCATCATAAAAAAATAACAATGACATGAACATATCTCGTAACTGCTCTGTAAAACACTACATGTCAATCAGCCAATAGGTAAGATGACCAGCCCTTCATTTTGATTCAACTATACAATGCAGTCGATTTATGTGAAAATTAAAATTAAAATGATATGTACCGTTGATTCTTTATTACTGTGCTTGGCCAGATAGAGATCCAAAGCTCTTTCTCCGCAAAGAATCTTAGCTCCAATTCCATGCTGATTTGCAGATCCAACAGACTCCTCGTCAACAACCACAGCGTCTATTTTATCTTTTCCAGTTCGCGTCTCTGGAACCTGTTAGAAAATTTTAATTCAGAACAGTGGAAAAATGACTCATGGAATATTGTGACAAAACGCATTCTAAGCTAACTGAACATCACAATGATACAAATCATCCACCAAGAATATAATTCAAGGCAAGACAACTAACATCAATTTTCCTGTAACAATAAAAAAATGTGGTGCCAATTTGATGGTTTTTGGTTCACTACGAAGGCCTAGAGGCCACATGGAGGATACTAGGGTGCTGTAAAACATCAATTTTTACTGCAATTCAAGTATTCAAGTATGTCTCTTCATGTTTCCTGTAAAACATCAATTTTTTTAGCTTCAGTTAATACAGGAAACATGAATTGGCTTCAGTGCCTGAATTGGCTTCAGTATTAACATGTTTCCTGTACCTAAAAATTGCCTGAATTGCCTAGAGTTAATACAGGAAGTATGTCTCTTCATTTTTTTTAGCTACAGTTAATACAGGAAACTTGTGCCTAGAGGCCAATTCAAGTATTCAAGTATGTCTCTTCATGTTTCCTGTAAAACATCAATTTTTTTGGATCCAAATCCTTAGGTTCAGTTAATACTTGAATAGATACTAGGGTATCCCAGACCTAAAAATATTTAGCTTCAAGAAACATGAAGAGACATACCAAGAATGGATTTTAGTTGCCACGGTAACAGTAATATGGCTACGCACATTGGTTAGCTTTAGGCTCATTTTCTTGAATAGGGACTTAGGTTTGTTTTTAATTATGGATTTGTATGATCCAATAAGCACAGTTAGAGCATGTACATCTCACTGAAAGGAAATTCGTTCACACATCAAGTAGCGGATTAGCCAAGTCCGGAACTCTATGAAGATTTTGTCTGGAAGTTCCAAAGACCTACGAAACCAGCACCAAATCTCAACGGAAACTAGATCGCCGAATTACCACATCCTTATGACTGGTAGACCCCCTTTGTACCCTTTCCCTTGACATGAAACGTCACTAAGAAAGATCGATTAGAAATATTAAAGATCAACGCAAGAGAGAAAGGGGAAGGTCAAACCAAACGAAACCACAACAAGGACACGAGACAACAATTTATTCCGAGGTTCGGCCACACCACCAAGGCTTGCCTATGTCCTCGTTGTTGAGGTGACCACAAAGGTCTAGAGTCTCTTTCAACTCCAATCCTCCTCTCAAGCGACCACGGAGGTCAAGCACAATAAATCCACTAGAAATCAAGGGTAATATAAACCTCCCAGAGCTTCACTAGCGACGCCTAGCCGTCTAAGGACAAAGCCCCAAGACAAACAAATGTGAATCCAACATGTGCTCAAATGATGGGTTTGAGTTTCTCTACCACTTTCCATTCTCCTCTCTCAATCTTTCACCAAATCCCTCAAAAGAATCAAAGATGAGTGGTGAGAAGAGTGCTATGAATGCTCAAGAGGGCTTTTGTCACAAGGTAGGTCGCAATAATGGAGTGGTTGGCCATTAGAGAAGATGGGGAGAGATATTTATACTCCCCACCACATTCGTCAAACTTCCAAACCCTAGCAAAACTTCCGGAGTCTAGAACTTCCGGACATGCCAGAAGTAGCACTATAAGATCTAAAACATTGACCGAAGTGCATGTGTTGTGCACTTTGTATCTCTCATAGGATATGTTAGATATTTTGAGCACTGTTTCTACCCTAAGTCGTTTAGAATCACATCGCTCTTTACAGTATGGCATTTCCTAAACTCAAATTCAAAATATAAAACAAATAAACACATCATTGAATTCCATGTCATCCTTTTCATTTTGAGGAATCGTTGAGCATCCATAGCCAACCATTTGCTCTATTATGTTGTTCATAAGATTTCATTCACATGGTTAGTTCCTAAATTACTTGTCATTAGGTCACCAAACCCACTAGGAGGCCATGTGCACTTCCACTTGCCTCTTGATTTAGGTGCAAAAGGTAGTTATCTAGCATCATCTCTCTCTTAGTTACCTCTACGTTATTACTTTAGCACTCCTTAATAGCTGCTCAGGTGTACTTTAGCACCCCTTAATAGCTGCTCAGGTAATTTAGAATATTTAGTTTTGTTAGAAAAAAGTAGCCTTAGCACCAGTAGCAAACCTTAGCATTGATACCATGCATTCTAGCATTAGCATCCATACTTAGTCGCTCACATTTCTTAGCACGGGTGCTAACTAATTTCTCCCCCGTGGCTTCTTGGCACAAATGGATATGGATGTACATGCTATTAGAGGCTCTAAGTCTTTTTCCCCCTTTTTATTGTACAATCTTAGAGACAGAAACTTCAAAAAAGTAAGAACAAAATTATTACTACTCATCACACCAGTACTGCATGTTTGCCAATGTGCTGCAACAAATCTCCTACTAAACGGTTTTCCTAACCCAATTAATGAATTTCACAATGGTGCCGGTGGGAGAAGAGTGTATACCTCATACATAGCTTCTGTCAATATACTTTCTAATATGGACCTCAAACCACGAGCCCCAGTATTCTTCGCTATTGCTCTTTTGGCAATAAGCCGTAAAGCCTCTTCCGTAAAATGCAATTTGACCTAAGTAACAATCAAGTTATAAGATAAATACACGGGCATTAAGGTGCATATTACATAATTCAAGACAACAGAATTTCAAACAAATTCTTACATCATTCATTTCAAACAACTTGGTATACTGCCTGCCAAGGGCATTCTTTGGCTCTGTGAGAACCTACAGAGAGGAGCACAGCTGTGTTAGCTTTGAAGGTAATATAAGTTGTGTACCTAGGAACAAAGAGTGTTCAATAAATATATGAAGATAACATTTGCATTTTGCAAAATTTATGATATGCAGAAGCAAACTCTGCCTATGTTGTCTCAACATAGCAGGTCCCAAGCCCTGGTAAAGGAGGGTTGTGATAGGCGTGGCGAGCCAACGTTAAATCTAGCCATTCTAATGGAGATGAAACCCAAAAGAAAACCGTTGGGGCGTAGTGCCTGAACCGTGACTTGGGGCTCTTGGTGGGTTTCAACTCTAGCCTACCCCAACTTGCTTGGGACTGAAAGGCTATGTTGTTGTTGTTGTTGTTGTATGATATGTAGAAGCAAGCCTTGAAAGATGATAGCGCGTAATGGATAGTGATTTTACAGATTTTTTTTTCAGATGATCTCAATATTTTCCCTGGTAATAAGACAACCTAGCCCTAACTAATAAAGTAACAAGTAAGCAATCGTTAGGACAACATACAGGAGCCCCCTGTCAGTACAGTAGTCATCTTTGGTATAATTGCTAACACTAGCCTGTAATCACCAAGGTCTTGGCATAGTGCATGCCAATTCCGGAATCTGTCCCGGATGATGGTACTGTTACGAATAAAGGGAAACTAAACTGGATTAATAGATATTGAGGCCCAAAGGGGGACTATATATAGAGTACATAGGGGAAACACTAGACTAGGGAGATTACACTAATGCCCTTTGACTATTATACCTTAACACCCACTCTTCAAATGCAATGTTAGATCGAAAACGTAGAGCTTTGGTAGCATGTTACGAATAAAGAGAGACTCAACTGGATTGATACTTTGAGGCCCAAAGGGGGACAATATATAGGGTACATAGGGGAAACCCTAGACTAGGGAGATTACACTAATGCCCTTTGACTATTATACCTTAACACCCTCTCTCAAATGCAACGTGAATGCAATGTCGTTGCATTTGAAGAGTGGGTGTTAAGGTATAATAGTCAAAAGGCATTAGTGTAATCTCCCTAGTCTAGGGTTTCCCCTATGTACTCTATATATTGTCCCCCTTTGGGCCTCAATAGTATCAATCCAGTTGAGTCTCTCTTTATTCGTAACAGGTACATCTGGTACAAATCTAATAATAGATTCACCATGCATCTGATCAACTTTGCATAAATAACTAAATTGAAATATGCATGGGGTGGGCCTGTTCGGCTGGTATTAAAGCCGTCTGAAGCTGTTTTATTGTGAGAGAAAAATACTGTAGATTCTAGCTGATAAGCCGGCTGATAAGTTCAAGCGAACTGGCCAAATGCGCTGAAATAGTGGCAACAAACAAAATATAGGGGCTATCTTAAGAACACCACTAAATGGAAGCTGAGCCTGTTACATGAAAGTGATAAAGGTGTGCATGAATGATAAAGTTACCTCAACAAGCTGATCTTCACTGAGGGAGGATAGACTAACAAGAATTGGAAATCTACCAACAAACTCTGGGATTAGTCCATATGCAATGAGATCACCACTTTCAACCTGCAGAAATAGCGTCCAAATAATTACAAAAAAAACTATGAAGACTCTAGCATGAAAGCAAAGCAGAAGACAATAGCGATATTATTTGGAAAGGAGCCAATGGCCAGCAGAGAATACTACATGGAAGTCATTTTCTAATTTTTACTCACTGATTCCAGTAGCGATGATGTGATCTCAGCATTTATGACACCACCAGATCGCATATTTGAACGAACCTGCGCTCGGAAACCAATTGAAGAATCATGTCTCCTAGAAAAAAAAAACAAGGCAAACCTTGGTTATTAAAAGCTTGTGATATCACAAGTCCAAAACATAAAACACAAAGACTGTCCACAACCTTTCCGAAATAGTTTTCTCCAAGTCCACAAAAGCACCACCGCAGATGAAGAGAATGTTTTTTGTATCAATCTGCAATGCAAGACAAATGAACATCAAAATCTGCATATTTTTCTCTTGCAGGTCTAGCTATTGACTGAACACTGATGAAAACATATGCAAGTACTAATAAACAAGCCTTTTGGCTCGCTTGTATGTCAGGATAAAAAAATAATGGTTCTTGTTTAACATGTTCCAAGTGAAAGGGATATGGGGAAAAAATTACTCTTCAAATTAATCTCTTCTTTTCTAAAGTTGACGAGGGATCATAAGCATTGACTCAAATGTTATCACTTTTTCAAATAGCGGTGCTAGTGTCCCAGAGGACCTCCTGTAAATATGGTCCTTTCTTCTGCTACTGAAGCTACACTCACTATTGCGGTGATTAGCGCCACTAAATACCGTAGTGGATGTTGGAGTTTAGTGATGGTAATGCCATGGCTGGTTGTAGCATGAGTATGCTGGGTCAGCAGCCACATGACTGCGCTGTTAGCAAAAGCAGCTCCTGCCCAGGCCAGCAGACCATGCAAGCGTGGGGTGTGGACCAGCAGTTGCAGGCCGAAAGCTGTATCGATGTAGTGGCCTGGGAGCAAAGCAGTAGGCAACCAAGGAGTATCGAGGCTTGCTGCTATAGACCAGGTACAAATAGGCCCACGTGCATGCATGCTGTGAGTTGTGACGAGTTGATTAGTGAATGTTTTTTTTTTAATTCCACTAAATTGTTAATGCCACTATTAGCTCATTATGTGCCTCTTAGCATCTAGAGGTAGCGACCGCTAAATGGTTTACCCCGCTATTTAAAACATCAAATGTTATAGATGAAAAAGAACATGAAAGATACTAAACAATACCTCAGACACATGCTATTATCAATACCAAACGACATAACAGCAGTATCACTAACTGTCAATTTCTCATGCTCTATTGTCCTCATGTGTTTAATTGTTTCCTCTGGCTTGCGTTTTTCAAATTCTGTGAATACACTAAATAACGTATTAACATTTCTAACTTTAAAAGGAAAAGTAATCATAAAAAATTGGGCATGCCCTGCTTTCGATCCCGTGGTACACATCACAGAGGATAACAAGAACACCACCAGACAATCCAAAATATTTTTGCATGAGAATAACAACAAAACTATTGTTTTCACTACTCAGCAAGAGAACATTTATCCTCCTAGTATGTACAGGGAACATAAACAGTGTACTAGTATTACTCTGATTTCTGATAACTACCAAAGAGCAGCTTGCATGGAAGGATACCTGGATATTGTCACCTCTTGGGTGCCTTCTGGCCCCTTTCTCAGGAACACTAACAACCTATCTTGACAGCATAAACATAACTTGTAAGAAGATAAATAAGAAATTATGTTGTCATGCATCTTAAATATATTGCATTACGAAGCATAGAAGACACTATCTCACAAATTGGACCAAAAAGACACTTACAAACTTAATAATTACTGAAAATGAATAAAAAAAGGAATTTGAAGTTTTGAACAGCTTATTTGCCACTAAAACATGGAACTGAATAAGCTGTTGTCTGCTAAAAAGGATGCTTTCAAAAATTCCTTAAATACACTACCATAATTCCTTTAATAAGTTAATATTAATAGCGACCCAGCCTATGCAGTTCATTTTGCACTGCTCAGAAACAAATCAGTTATTTGCTGCAAACAAAGTGTTTTGTACAAGTTACAAATTCATATACCGGGACCCCTTACATGCTAGAAAATGGGATTTTAATGCATTATTCAATGGTATTTGTACTGTATAGCTTAAAGCTCAACATAGGATTAAAAGCAAACAATTGGTTTTGGAACAGCATACTTGCATAGCCTAGACCAGATCGCGTATCACTACCAAAAACAAATCAACCAAATCAGATTTGTTAGACTGTTTTTAAACTATGGCTAGTATATTCTATAATGGCAATCCATTGGAAATTGACTCCACTCCACATCAACAACTATGAAAATCTCTCCAAAAAGATAAAAAGCGCAAAATGATAAATAATCACTAGGTTTGTTTCTTCTACAGGAGCTCCCCGAGCATAAAAATTACTAATGGAAAGCTTCAAAGGTTGACAAACTTACCGTTCCTTCAAGCATTTTCAACAGTGCTTGTTGCACACCTTCACCTGAAACATCTCTGCTAAGATTGATGCTTTCAGCCTGAAAAGCATTGCAATCAGACATATAAAAGGGGAAAAAAGGGTAAAATGTATGACAGATGCCTAAATTAACTTATGAACAAACCTTCTTTGTTATTTTATCAACTTCATCAATATAGACGATTCCTTGCTGGGCAGCAGCTACGTCAAAATCAGCAGCCTAGTGTGCAAAAGAGAAACGTAAAAAGGTGAGTAGAAGCATCGGTAAACAAAGTGGAGTGCGATGCTAAAGGAAAAGGATGAAGCTCGAGTGCACAAGCTGACTGAATCCATGATCAACTGGCTGAGGAACTTTGTCCCTAGCAACAATGGTATTTCGAATGTAGTCGATATTGCTGCAATGTAATAGGCTAGTTGTTGGCAACTGTTGCACTTTCCTATCTAGCTGGTAACCCAAGCATGGTTCTGTATTTAAACTTTTATGGCTTTGTTAAAAACTGAGACTCTTCTCCTTCAGAAAAAATGACCCTTTTTTTTCCTATGCAGTGCTTTCTCCAATATAATTAGTAGCAGAAGCATCGATAAACATACTTCACTTCTATTTTTGTTTGTATGCTTCACTCTACCTGGCTTGGAGACAAATCCAAAGTTTATACTTTATATAAATTTTTACGATCTTCACATAATTCATATGCCAAATCCCATCCCATGTCCATGACAGGATAGACAACACTGAAGGATGGCTGAGCGGCAGTGGCTGCTAGGGAATGAACATAAGAGAACTAGATTATTGTTGTGCTTACTTTGAGAGTTAGATCTCTCTTCACATAGAGATGTCTATACTTGACTCCTAAGGAAGGATCTAATCTACTCCAAGTCCTAACAACCTATATCCAGAAGATAGCAAACTCAACTCTAATCCTATCTTCACGTGAGGAAAGGAATTGACCATCTCAGTGCCCATTCCCCAACAGGGCCGGTCCAATGCACATAACAGCACATGACCTCGGCTTTGCAATGACAGGTGTAACCTAAAATAAGTGCTTTCACTATTTTTCCCTTTGAGAACACAACCTCTAGTTTTGAACTTTTGGTACTTGCTTAAATCCTCTAGAGCTCAATTATTATCATGCAAAAAGGTCTCAAGAGCAAAAATAGGGGGTGGGGGAGGGGAGAAGGTTCTCTAGTTCAAGTTAGAATCACAATGCAGAAAGGACTAAAATGCAAGGTCCATATATAAATAGAGAGTTGAGAGGTACCGCTAGGAGCTTATACAAAATAGATTCAACATCCTCGCCAACATATCCAGCCTACAAAAATGGGGAAAAAATACAGTCAAACTAAGGTGAACTTCTGAGCACCAACAGTTGAACACACGAAGTCTATGAAGCTGGTGCAAGCGCAACACTCTCAAACAGAAGTATTAGTTATACAGATCATAATCAAAGATCTTATGCAAGAAAAGTTAGTAAAAGAAGTATATGCTAGTGCCATAATACCCACTCCATGAAAAGAGCAGCTGTCCAAGAAAAAAAAATCGTATAAAAAAATAGCAAGCAATCAACTACAACTCTCCAGTGGAATAAAGAACTGGATCACAAATCATAAAATATGAATCGAACAGATGAAACCTTCACAAGAGCATACACAATGGTTTTAAATATCAGGATATTAGTCTCAATGTCAGCAACGAAGGGATTAGAAACATGAAACTTAAAGATGGTAAGATTATAATCATCTGCTCTTGAATTTGTAGCAGGAACTAAATATCGGACTGGTACACTGGAATAACAGTAAGAACGAAGTTCTGAATTAACAAAATCATAATTAAGTATAAGGATAATAACAAACATGATACTTACAACAACAACAACAACAACAAAGCCTTTAAGTCCCAAACAAGTTGGGGTAGGCTAGAGTTGAAACCCAACAGAAGCAATCAGAAGCAATCAAGGTTCAGGCTCTTAAATTATACTTAAAGATACTAAAATTATAATCATGTGCTCTTAAATTTGTAGCACGAACAAAATCCATACACAAACTACGTACTGGACTAACAGCAGGAACAAAGTTAATGAATTAGTAAACAGACATAATTCAGTATACCTGAGTGAGGGTTGTCGCATCAGCTATAACAAAAGGCACGTTCACAAATCTTGCTAGTGTTTTTGCCAGCAATGTTTTCCCTGACTTTGGGAAAGATTTTAGAATAATAAGTAAGACATTCATAACATAAGGACCACAAGATTATGATTGCATAAAACAAGTTAAATGAAAGGTGGATACTCAACAGCAATACTATCGCATATTTTGTTTCATCCAACCAGAATGTACCAATTATTTTAAGAGAGAAAAGAAGATGAAAATTCAATTTCAAATTCAAATAAATCAGACATCATATAATACCTTCACCTGTTGTTCAGAATATCTCAAATGTGTACTACTTGGATTGCTTGAAATTCTACCACATATAGCATATCACTTTACGTTAGGTGCATGATTGCATGGCTAATATGCAGTGTGTTAATAACCACCACAATAGTTGCTTGTTTTAGACATGCATGTCTCTACAAAGCTAAAACACTTTCTAATAAAACAGAGTTAGCATAGCTGCATGAACAGAGAAAAAAGAGAGAAATGACTGTGCAAAACGAAGTTTTTAAGTATATGATTAATTTCGACGCATTTTCTATTTATGGACAGTGTTAGATGATTGCAAAATACAACATTAATGTAGTCAAAGGTCAGAGCATGTACCCGAGCCCGTTGGCCCCATGACAAGAATATTGCTTTTCTCAAGCTCTACCATGTCAGTGTCAGTCGTGCAAGAATCGCTCTCGCTACAATCTGAAGCAGACCTGCAGCCCACATGATCTGTCCAATTTACCACCTGATGCTACACAGCTCTCAGAAAACTGATGTTTACACAAAAACCTACCTGCTGGTGAGTGACTCACAATAGATCCTTTTATAGTGATTATAAACTGCTACTGACAACACCTGCATTAAGAGAGAAAAACAGGGTTATTAAACAATCTGAAAAATAGCCTAGGGTCACTAAAATGGTAGGAGAACAAATATGAAGTAATACAACTTGCTGGCTGTGTGGTGATCCACATCGCATAAAACGCTTAGGGATACATGGTGAAACTTTAGAAACTTCGACAATCAATATGCACAGAAGTATTAACATTTGATACATGCAGATGGGTGTTAGTAGATTAGCCATCACAGATACTTTCAAATGACTATATTCTAAAGAAATTCCAGAGATATTAATGGGTAAAACACATGTATTGGACCTGAGTAGATACCAAACAGATAACTCCAATCAGATAAAAACAGATACAAAATCTCCGAGAGGTTTAGTATTTACCTTCTTGGCTCGCTGCTGGCCGATGACAAACTTGTCGAGCCCACGGCAAATCTCCTTGGGCGTGGGAAACCGTCGTCCCAGGTTAGAACCGCCCCAGCCCCCGCTTTCCCCGGCCCCGTCCTTCCCATCAAAGCCTTCCCCACCGGGGGCCGCAACCCTAACCACGTCAATCCTCCCGACGGCGCCCGCACCGGCGGGCGCGACAGGGGCTTCTCCGGGCTGGCGCCAGATCTCTGGGGGCTCCCCACCGTCCGAGCCGCCGGCCCTGTGGTCGGCGACGGCGTCCAGGACAGGAGCGGCGGCGCGGGGAACGTGGCTCTGCTCCTGCTGCTGCTGGCGCCGGAAGAGGGTCCAAGGTCGGCGAAGGGCGCCAGGGTTGTTGCCGCCCTGCTGCTTCTGCTCCGCAACGAGGCCTGCGTGGATGCGGCGCGCGGCGGAGAGCGCGGCACGGGAGCGGACGGCGGCTGACATGGAAGAGTGGGTTGGGGGTTTCGTGCAGGGAAGGGGGTGGAGTCTGGAGTGGAGTGGAATGAATGAATCGAATGGAAGCAGCCCAAATATCTGTGGATTTTTCATTTTTGGACTCGAAGCTTGGGTTGCCCAACTGGTTCCTGGGCTGTAGTCTGTAGCGGTCCGTGTCAACGGTTTACGAGGGAGAGGGCTGTTTGGCAGGGCTCTGGCCGGCAGCACCAGCGTCTGACGTCCCCGTCCGTCCGGACGCAGCTTCCGTGTCTATGCCCGACGCAGCAAGGGCGCCCATCTTCGTCTGGTTCCGGACGCGGCGTCCATCCCCGACGAAGCTCCTTTGGTCGTGCCCGACGAAACCCGAAGTAGACCGCGAACATGACGATGGTGTAGGGCAGCAGGCTGTTGAGCAGCACACGATGAGGACCCAATCCAGGACCGCGAACGCCAGCGTGGACGTCACCCTACGCGTCCTCCGGTAGAGCGCTGCTGCCAGCTTACCTATCGACGCCACTATGCATCGTGCGCTAGCTCTCTTCCATGCTCGACAACCCTACATCTAGATCTACATTTACAACATTTAAATAAAACAATTACAACATACGTCTGAAACCTATTGAAACATGCACTTGTAACATAGTCATTACAACATATATGCAACATCCAGATATAACAATTGCAACATATGTCTCAAACAGATAAAACATTTCGAACAAGCTCTTGCAACGTATGTGTATAGTCATTACCATGTGCAACATCTGAATCTACCTTTGTAATATCCATATGAAACACTTGTAACATACATACATCTAAAACACCTGGAACATATGTTCGCAACACATGTTTTCAGATGTGGGCGGCGTGGCAAAACTGACGCGGTGGAGGTGGCCGCGACAGCGGATGGTGGCAGCTGACGCGGTGGAGACGGATGGATGCGCCCCAATGCGGCGCAGACGGATGGAGCAGCTACGATGGGCGGAACGAGTGCGGCGAGGTTGAGGCATCATATCCGAGCGAGCAAGAGCAGACGTGGGTAGATGGAAACCCGTGGCGGTTAGAGCGCGCGGCGCGGACAGGGCGAGAGCGCGCGGCGTGGGAGTGAGCGAGCGACGCGGGTGGGAGTGAGTTGAGCGAAGCATCCGGACAGACGGGCGCCCTACATGGAGCATTAGCAGGGCTCTAGCTCCTCCAAAAATAGCTCCCTCTGGCTCGTGTGAAGAAGTGGCTCATCTGAAGGAGCTGAAGCCGTTCTGAAAAAAAAATGTTTGGTAAAATGATTCATGTTTTTCTGGAATAGATGGAAGATGGCAAATGTTTATAATACCTCACTTATTATTTTTATTCGGTGTAGATCTAGTTGAATCCAATCTTTAAAAAATGGTTTTACATTTTTTTTATACTTCTGTGATTTATTACGTATTACTTGTACAAGGCGATTTGATCAATTTCAGGAGAAACTAACCATTGCTTTTGCATTGGGAACCTATTTTTTCTCATATTCTTGGTAGCAGATCTTCCTCTTTCTTTAGTTACAACAGGCACCGCCACCCAGAATAGAAGAGAAATAGGTTCCCAATGCAGCAAGTTGTGTTTTGCATTGGGAACCATGGCATTGGGAACCTATCTTTTTTCCTATTCTTGGTAGCAAATCCTCCTCTTTCTTTACTTACAACAAGCACGCAGGGAAATGGGGCGGCATCACTGTGATGCGCTTGAACCAGCGATGGAGGACAACCGCGTCCTTTTGCGCCCTAACGAAGGAGGTGCCAAGAGAAGCTCATTTTCGTGGCTTTGTTGGTGGAGTAGAAAAAAGACACCGGCTCTTTTGGGCTTCACCGGCGGAGGTGTTCTTCCGTTTACCCGTTTAGCAGGGCTTCGGTAGGAGTCGGAGCCGGAGCAGCTCGCGGAGCCCTGCCAAATGGTCTATGAATGACTGAACGGTAGGAGTGTTGAATGGTATTATGGTAGCTTGTAGGAGTAATACTCCTATTAAATTGTGGTCATTAGATTATTGGCATGACAGAACTATCAACAGCTTGATACAAAGTTTGGAAAATAATTCTTCTAACTTTTGACTTACACAAGAGACACACAACCAACAAAAGAAGAACCACACACCTATTAGTGACTATCAATCCAAAGAGTAGAACATCACTCATGTACCCAGGAGAATATATCCTTAGCTCGGGTACCAAACACCCCGAAGCCGTCACAACTCAGTCCTGTGAGCCTGGCTTCTAGAGGATAGCCATATATAAAGTTAGTGAGCAATCAAAAATATAACCTATAAAGGAGTTGAGAAGATTTTCTTTTCAAAAACATGATCATTCCTACGTAACTAAAGTGACCAATAAGTAATGGCTGCTCCTAACAGCAGTAAAGGTTTGAGCTCCCTCTTTGCCATGTCCCAAATATGTGTGACACATTTTTTTGTTGTCGACGACCTGAAGTCACCTGAATTATTAACCAAATTTATCAGGCAAAACGACAATAAGAAACCAAGTGCCTAATTGTCTCTTTTTTATACAAAAGCAGCAAGTTCTGTTTCCACCCATTATGCTTATCTAGGTTATCTTTAGTGAGCACTACTCTCCTACGGAGGTACATAATTTTTTTAAGGAAACTTTTCACTCCCATAAGCATGTGTTTAAATTTGGAACTTCTGCTTGAATAAGGGCTTGATAATTTGATTTCTAGCGGTTAGAAGATTGCTTACCGAAGAATTCATAATAGATCATCATGCTACCTTTTGCACTAATAGTTTTTTGCTTGCAAAAATCATTGGGTTCATCAGTTGCAAGTTTACGTTCTAGTTTTAATTCTTCTAGCTACATAGCGCAATTAGATTTCGAAAAAAAAATAAAAAATATTTGACTGTACTGTTAACAATGACGTGCATGTAAGCATTGAAAGGATATTAAAAAAATCGTGCATCTAAGCATTACAAAAAATGGATGAAAATTTTATTTAAAAAGACAGCACCAGCACCAGCGCTAGCACCTAGACATTTTATCTAGGCTTTTTTCCACGTAGATATGTTTTTAACTTACGTATGTATGAAAATAGGACAAAATTATAGATGGAGAAGAATGAATTGTGCATGATAATATTATTTTTTTGTTCTATAATATGCTAAATTTCCTTTATTTAGCATTCCATTCCATTACTCTAATTGTCCATAGAAAGCAGAAATGCCGGCCTAGGAACTAGGCAGGGCCTGACCGCGCCTATCACTTTAGGGCTTGTTCGGTTAGCAGGATTTCAACCAGGAATCAATCCAGCTCATCAAAGATTATACAAATTAGAGAAAGAATGACAGACTCAGTGCCGGAGTCTCCCACATGATTAGGATCTGGAGAAGAGAAAAACTGAGGCAAGCCTTCCCCCACAAAATCTACGGAGAGACTGTTTCGAACCCGAAACCTGGTGACTCAGTGAGACAATACTCACCAAAGAATCCGGCCAGGAATTATTCCAGGCCACCATTCCATGGGAACCAAACATACCCTTAGCGATTTTTTTTTATCATTGTAGTATATGGACTGCACACTTGACGATCTAAGAAGATTTATTATCAATTATAAAGCAAAGCGTGACATACCAATAATCAGAAAGTGACATCGGGATTAGATAAATCATCATTTACATCAATGATCTGATCTAAACAAGTAATATAACACCTATTTTTTATTCAAAGTTGTTATTTACATGAACTAGCCTCCCTTTATTCTCTCATTTTTACTACACCTCGGAACATGGTGTGCTCGTCATGAAGCTGGTCCTTCAGTGATCTTGTTATGCTTCTCATCTTTTGGTCTGCAGGTTGAGCTTTGGAATTTGATACTGATCTGGTTGCTCTCAAGCTGTACTTTGAGCCTGCCACAGGGGCAAAAAAATAAGGGGTAGTACATAAGGAGTGCGCTGAATGAAACAATTGCTGATCTTAGTAAGCGATCTAATATTCTAATATTCTTGACTTTTACATCAACTGAAACCCAAAAACAATACTGAAAAACAGTGCTAATCATTTCTGGTCTAAAAATGTACAAAAATTGGATGTGAGTGATCTAAAATGTTGGACAAACTGCCATTTCCATCTGGGTATCTGTCAATCAAGTCAGCTGATGCATTTTGTTAACAACCTAGAGGGAATCGAGAAGGACAGCAAGGGATTCAGAAGAGACATAGCTAGGCAAGAGACGATTAAATTTCTGAAGAAGGTAATTGGTTACAAAACTTGTCTGCTCTCCTGAACGGACTCAGGCACACATATATGATATATCTGAGGCCAAAGCCTCACACGCACACGGCCTAGCCACGAACCTAATCTGGGCCTGCCACACAAGTAGTGGACAAGGATACACGACTGCTGCTCCAGCCTAGCCTCCGGAGTACCGACATATTTCCTCCAGATCGATAAGGTCATCCACATGAAACAACACCTAAAACTATAAGGCTAACTCGGGTAAAATATCATATTAAAACGAAAACAGGAAAGTACAGTCTTTAACACTCCAGGCACAACTTCCTCTAAGAACACAAAATACCATCAAATGCTCCAACAACCAACACATTTGTGTCAGCATCAACAACTAGACTAACGATGAAACCACATTGCGAATTTTGCCTCCACCTACACTACACCATTGCATGGTTATACAATACCATGGTTTTTTAATCACTAACAATGCAGCCATGCCATTTTTTTTTCTGCACCTGACCTATTGTGTGGCATTGATCCAAACCTCTGCCACAGTCGACGATATACACATTGTAAGCTAGATAATATAGCAGTCAAGCAAACTATGCACATCAGCAAAAATCATAAAAAAGAGAGAAGGAACTAACACAAAACACAATGCAAAACATCATGAACTGGATAAGAGACACCAATAGTACATAAGGAACAAAGAAGCAAACCTCGCATCGCCCCTTTTGGTCATAATATGCATTCTTCAACTGAGGGAAAACTGGAGGCCATATCAACATCAGGGGACGGACACTGACCAACTCTTTATCCTCTGGTGTCAGCTCATACACCTTCTCTGCTTGCCTGTTTGTAATATCCAAGAATACAATAGTACCAAATATCTCCAAGAGCACAAACTCCGCGTTGTCCCCAACAGCACATAATTTAACACCAGCACTAGGTCCATCCACAGATGGCCACCTTGCCGTATCCAGATTAGCGCACACCTGACGCAAAGAAACAGAATCCACTAGGGACCAGCTGCCTGGATCATTGGCGCCCATCCTGTGGTGGAAGATGAGAAGCTGAGACTCTTTAACATAGATCAGAAAGATTCCAGAACTACCTCCCCTGGAAAGCATGATGCAACCACCGGGCTTGTTCTCCACCCCATTGGGGAGCTCCATGACTGAGATACTTGAGGATGGAAAATCACACACAAGGATCCTGTTGGTTGTGGACAACATATAGAAGTTGGCGCTATCGAAGAGCATAACCCTTGATTTGGGTGGCAATAAAGCGAGCTGCGCGGCTGCCGAGGCTTTGACAACCCAGTTGATGTCGTGCAACTCGTACAAGTACACGGTGGTCTGCAGCTCGCTAAACCCCATCACCACGCAGAAGTAGGAGCGGCCGTCGCCATCGTCGCGAAGGAACTCACCGTAGTGGTAGATGAGGCACTCCTCGTCGTTGTTGAGCTGGATCGGCGGCGGTGGCGGGGGTGGCGGAACCACGGTGGTGTCCCCGCCCGGGGACAGCGGGCGGCAGACCTGGTGCGTGGAGTCGTGGCGGTCGTCGAAGGTGGTGACGAGGAGGCGGCCACCGCGGCTATCGTAGACGGCGGCCGAGGATCCCTTGAAGGCGTCGAAGAAGGAGCCGGCGCGGCGGGCGGCGGCGGCGAGCTCCGGGACCGGACGGATCGGGAGGAACCGCAGGCGCGGGGCGGGGCCCGCCGAGGTGGAGAGGTAGGCGCCAAGGAGACGGGGCGGGTGGAGGTCACGGAATCGGCGGAGGAAGGCCGGGTCGGAGGCGTGGCGGAGCCAGCGCCGGCAGACGAGAGCGGCACGGAGGAGGCTGGTGGGGAGGCCGAGGCGCACGAGGATCTCGCGCAGGAGGTCGTCGTCGCCGAGCACCGTGGAAATGGCTGCCGCCGCAGCCACAGCAGCGGCGAGCGGCGGCGGCTGCGGCGGCCTCTCGATTTCCATTTCCGTGCGGCGACGGGTTTGGGAATTTCGGGTGGACCGGCTACCCCAGGCTTCAGCCTCAGGTAGGAAGGGGAATTGAAAGGGACAACCGCACCACGCACCAACAAACAGCCATTGCAGGTAAACACCTCAAATATTCCTTCCGTTATTTTACACATGTCGTCAAATAAGTATTTCTAAGTTTAACTGTCAGTTTAAAAAAAATCTATTCCATCCGTCCTAAATTATAAGATATTTTAACTTTCTCGAGAGTCAAAGCATCTCAAGCTTAACTAAATTTATATAATAAAATAATAATATTTATGATATCAAATAAGTATCATTAGATTCTTTATGTTTTCATAGTATACCTATTTGATGTCATAAGTTTTTGTAATTCTCTCTATAATTTTGGTCAAACTTGAAATGATTTAATTCTCCAAAAAAGCTAGAACGACTTATAATTTGAGACGGATGTAGTATATACTAGAATATGTAAACTATTCCTTCCATCCTAAATTATAAGTCATTCTAAAAATTTTGAAGAGTCAAAGCATCTCAAATTTGATCAAAATCAAATATTTATGACATCAAATAAATATACTATGAAAGTATAATTAATGAAGAGCCTAATGATACTTAGTTGATATCATAAATGTTATTATCTTATCATATAAATTTGGTCAAACTTGAGATGCTTTAACTCTCAAGATTCTTGTAATGACTTATAATTTGGGATGTAGGGAATATATAGTACCATAATATTTTTCATAGTAAATCTAAAAATATAAAGCTTATCTTGTTTTTTAAGGCCAAATCTTATGTTGGTAACCTATACTATACTGACTTTTTAAAGTTATGGTTAAAGCTAGACATGTTAGAATTGGTACAAAACTAACACAATATATAGAAACAGTAGTGCTAGTGTCCGGACATCCAAACGGACGCCCACGTCCAGAAGCCCATGCTTGCACTCCGTTTGACGTGCCCACCAACATTGAAAAGAAGGGGAGGGGCGACACAAGCGTCGTATCGGATGCCCAACCGGCGTCGGGACGAGGAGACACCGAGGCGAGGCAGCAAAAGACGAGGAGAAAGATGCAATATCTGATCTACTTTTGAAATATCTACATGTAACACTTGCACACATACGTAAACACTTGAAATATGCGTCTGAAACACTTGCAAAAACAACTGAAAATAAAAAGCACTTGAAATCATTGTAAACATACGCAACATTCAGATAAAACACCTACAACAACATCCAGATAAACGCACATGTAACATACATGTGAAAAAACAGATGAAACATTGAGAATAAGCTTGCAACATACGTGTACAACCATTGCAACATATACAATATTTCGATATACTTTTGCAACATACCTATATAACATCTGAAACACATGAAACATGTGTTTTGCAACATGGAGGAGGCCATGGCCAGTCGATTCCAGCTGTCGGGATTGGAGCTGGCGGCGAGCAGTGGCGCGCGAGCACCACCACCAGTGGCGTGCGAGCACCATCACCATCGGCACCAGGCTTGGCTCGGCTGGCCGATCGGCGCGCGCGACAGGCGAAACAAGCACCACCAACACTAATGTCGGCGGCGATGCGCGAGCATCGAGCACCACCAGTGCCACCAGCACCGGCCTTGTCTCGGCCAGGCGAGTGGAGCACGTCGCGGCAGTGCGAGCAAGGCAACGCGGTCGCTGTGGATCACACTGCAGCGGTGCGGGCGCGGCTGCAATTCGAGAGTGGGTTCAAGAATGGTTGTGGGCGCGGCTATGTTTCGAGAGGAAAGTGAGAGCGAAGATTTTTTAGGAACCCAAGATAGGTGTGACCTTGGCTGTTCGGGCGGACATCGAGGCCCACCAACGCAAGCCTCCGAAGGAACGGACGTCCTACCCATGGCATTTTCAATATAAAAAACACAAGATGTAGAAATTTCAAGCATTCCGAGTTTAGTAATATTTTTACAACTTAATGCTGCCGAATGTCTTCCGTTGGGAATTATAAGGCGCACTCAATTTGGATTAGGAGCAAAATGAGCATGTATTGGGATGAAAGTAGTAGATATTTCAATTGATCACCCGAATTAGGGGATGAGAATTACTTGAAAGGAGATTCATCACCGATGAATTTAGACGTACACGCATTGGTGGCGACGGGTGAGAGCACGAGGCAATAGGAAAAATCGCCGCCGCCCGCAAGTGGCAGTAGGATTTCGGGAGATAGGCAATTTTATTTATATAGAAAAAAAGCGTATACCCAGTGCAGAGAGCTCCCGCTCTGTGCAGGATCTGAGGAAGAGTGTTGGCAAACCTTATCCTCGCCTGTGCAATACGAGGAGATCGCGACTCGAACCTGGGACCTTCTTATCACATGCGGTAAGACTCTACCGCTTGCACTAGGTCCGCCCTTCAAACATAAAAATATTGACATTGTCTCAAAAAATGTAAACTTTAGAGATCGTACATTCATCTACCGAGGCACTTTGAAAAAACCCCCTAAGGGGCCTACCACTTTTTTCCCGGCGCATTGCGCGGGCAGGAGCGAGAATAGCTAGCAACCTATATATCTTAGCTATTGACATTCAAAAAGATGATAAAAGGTTTAAACTACATGGTTACTGAAGCACAAACAGAAGGATGGAAGTTGGACAGCTTCGGACCAAACCCAAAGTTTCGCACGTGGACACTGGACAGAGATCTAAGCGAAGTCTTGAAATGGTATCTTGTATAGGTGATTTCAGGCTGGCATCTTGCCGTCACTCGCTGATTGAACAGTAAAAGGCGAAGCAGTCTTTGTATTCTTTGAAGAGCACCTGTAAAGGAGTGAAAAGTTCAGTGGCCCACGACATATTGTGAGGTGCCAAAGCAATTATAAATGCGAAAAGTTCCATGGCTGAGCAGTGAGCACTAAACTGTATGGCGATGTAAGGTAGCACACTGCATGAAGATTATGTTTATCCAAACTGACTGAACTGAATAGCATGAGGGATCAGATTGCTGTACAATCAGCGTAATTAGAAATGAATACTACCAGGAGGACAGTAATTCAAATGAGAAATGTGGTACTTCCAAAAAAAAGGTACATTTAGGTAAACGATAGATGAAGAATACGTCAATTTAGCAAGCAAAAGTAAAACATTAGGCACCTTTTTTTTGGAGCAGTCTCTATTCGAAGAATATAAAATAGGGCACCATCTATGGAGCTGATTTTCCTGTGAAGCAAAATGAAAAGATTAGCACAGACATTAGCAAAAGATGTTTAAGACATTTATATATGCACATATAGGGTCAGCAGCTTCAGATAACACGCTAGATTTATTTTAGTTTGTAATTCCTCTATTGGTTACCTATTTTAGCTATGGCAAAAAATAGTAATTCTATGTTCAAATCTGTCCGAGAAGCTAGATAACCTACGATGATCATGAAAAACACACTAAAGTACCGAGTAACAAAAAGCGGAAACGAAGAGTTTAATCTGCGTTGATTTTGTTTTGGCATGGAACACACGGCCTTGTTTGCTAAAAAAGCAGGCTTTAGTCCTGGGGGGTATTTGTTCAAGAACTAAGTGCTGTGGGCAGAGGAATCAGCAGCTAGGGACCTTACCGTGCTCTGGGAGGAATGAGAACACGAAGACGACACATAGGCAAACACTAAGATTTCGATCAACACAGGGAAAAATATGAGATTTAAAGAGGCAAGATAACCCCTTATCTTTTTTGGAACACAATGATAGCTTCAAAATCAGGAAGTTCCAGTATGAAAGGAAATGATTCAGCAGAGAATACACAAACTAAATCTGGGAAGGAACAGCATGGATAAATTTATGACCTGTTATAAAAGGAAAATGTTTAGGCGATCTAGAAGTACTTAGTAGCACAGTAATCATGGTAACTTTGAAGTATCTGATTTCTTGACACTGGCATGGATCAAATTGGCAACTCCAAATTGGCAACTGAACTGAAAAAGATAGATTTAATCATTAACTGAAGTTTTTTGGTAACTAATTTATGCAAGAGGCTGCATGTGATGAAAAAAATAAAAGGCAAAAGTCGAATCACTTATGCAAAGCTCTGCATTTTTTTAAACAATGGGATCATGTATTTAAGATACATATGAGTACCAAAAGGAAAAGGCTCGGCAGTTTGAAGTCCACAATTCTGGTTACAAAAAGTTATGAGTGAAACACAGGTAATGACTTTGTATTAACAATCGTAAGTACAAACAGTATGAAACATTATACTAAATGTCAACGTCAAGAAACAAAAAATTAGAGCACTGGTGTGTGGACATACCCCCAATTTTCATTGCACCAAAAAGGAAATGCATATATTAAGTTCATGCGCTGCCTATTTTTTATGTCCGAACAATTTTAGATTCAACCATCGATAACTATACATTTTACGCTGAAGGCAATACACAACATTTCATTTGAGCAATTGTTCTTCGTATGAGATGAAATATCAGGAAAATAACATATCAGTGAGAACACCCTCACCTGTTCTGCATCTGAGAGTGGGCTGGAGTAAATTTCAGAATTCAGCAGCTATGCAACAAACTCAATTGTAGGTAATGGCTCAATGGAAGCTTTCGCTGACATATCTGAAAAGTGACAGGAAGTAAAATCAAAATCCTGGAGATGTGTGTGTTTAGTATGGGTAAAAAGCCTAAATATGCAAAAAGAAAGTGAGTGAAGGATACATTATAGGTACTCTCGAAAATGGTGAAGCTAATATATTAGTAAATCAAGTTGGGCTTCAAGTTAAACTGAGAAACTATACTAATATGAATGGATCAAGGGATTTAAATTATATTTGAAAACATATTTTACTAATTTTGAGGACTGGACTGTTTCTAAATTCTGATAATACATGGAGATGGTTGTACCAAAGTTGACTATGTAAAGTTGGCAATGTTCAGTCATCTTGTGGAAAGCACTGAAGCAAATGTTGGAACATGGAGGCATATGTAAACTGAGAGTCTGACACTCCATGAGATGGACCCAACAAAAACTTGTAGAGTTCGATAATTCACCTCGATATGATTGGATAGAACCAAACAATTGACCTGTACATTGTGTGGCAAACAGCTCGCCAGTAGCAGCGGCAGACGACCTGGTCTTTGTCATAGTTGGAACTGGAGCAATCATTAATGACCTGCACAAACAGAAACCCCCAAAAATGCTATCTATTATGAGTAGAGGATCCATAAAGCATTTCAAATCAATCTATTTTAGGAAATAGATATTAGGATTCTATTAGTTCGAAGGACACAATATACCACGCTGCAACAGGAGTTCGTTGACATTTACATGAGATTATGAGTTTTGCACGGTATCACAGAATTATGGAATCACAGTAATGGCATACCCCTAATCAAACAGGGCTACAATGACAATTTCCTTATAAATTGACATATGAAAGAAGCACTACAATTCTATTTCCATCACGTAACCCAATTTCAGTAAAGCACCCTAAAACCATACATAGGGGGGAGCATCACCAAGACAACAGATAACTAAAGTAAAAGGGGTGTGAGGTGTTTCAGATGAGAGCACCTACGTATGAGCTCTGGACTCTGGACTCTCAATTGGTCACAGCCTCTTAGTAGACGGACGGAGGTGGCCAATAGCGCCACAGCAGGCATGGAAGCCCAAACCCTAGAGTAACAATAGTAAACCAAGTAAATTTTGGTATATAGCAATAAGATTTTGGTGGGGGAAATTAGAGTGGTCGTTCTAAAAAATCAGAGCGGCAAAGTGAAATTATAGAAAAATAAAGAGGGAAAATTGGAGTACCTGACAATTTGGGAACCTCTGGCCATGTCGAAAGAGGGGGGGATAAACAGATGGCAGGGCAGTGGATGGCCTGAATCGAAGATCGGACGGACCAAACAAAGCGTCGACGTGGCCATTTGAGGAGGCAGTAAATGGTATAAAAAATAAGGGTATATATGTATATATATGGTAGATAAAATATTCACCGCTGCACCTTCATTCCTCTCTCTCAATCAGTGTTGGAACTCTCAACTAGGGCAAAGAGAGATAAAAATAGACTGGTTTATGTGTTGGGCGCACCTCAATTGGTCGTGAACCTTATATTTATAACGTAAGGGTTGCCTTATTCCATAAGGGGTCGAAAGTACTTGCAAAACACGTAAAAACACGTTTTAAATCCGATCTAGGATGGCCAAAGTCAGGCTAAGCCGACTCCCGTAGGTTCATGGCAAAGAGATTTTGAAATTCATAGTTAAATCATTGGGACTCCAAATAAGGTGAACCATATATGTTTTTCGATCAGCTCAACGAAAGGAACTCAATGATGCAGTCCATTCCTGTATTTGAGAAAGTTGGGAAGGAGTCGGCTAAGCCGATTTTGGCTGGGCCAATCTCCAAAAAGTTGTTTTCTTCGCCCGGGTTCCAAATGCAATGATCCAAGTATGCTTTTGGACCATCTTGATGATAGAAAAATGATGATGGAGACCGTTATGCACTTTAAACAATTTTGGTTGTCAACACATCTATTATTATTATTAACTGTTTATCTAGAACTTGTAGATGACAGCTATCATGCCATCTATTAATTGGTAAAGATTATATATGTCTTTCGATGGTGTATGTTTCTATCTATGTGTGTGTCTGAAATGATATATGTTTGTGGGATGCTATGCGTCGGGGTTATAACCCGGGATGTCTCAGGCCATCGATTAGTTAGCAGGCCATGCGGCCCACAATATATCTGCTAATGAAGGCCTGAACGACCGAGGCCCAGCTAAGCCAAGCGAATTAGGCCGGACGCCAAGGCCGGGGTCCATCACGACCCTTTCCTCCTGCCTTAGCCACACGACGCTCGGAGGCGCACGACCTCTCCCCCATCACGACCCCTGGGAGGAACGGGGAGAGTCGAGCCCAGGCAAGTATGCCTGCTCTGATAAGAACAAGCATGCCACACTGACCCCGCAAGGACCGAGGGAACAACAATCACCTCGGTCCGATCAGATGCCATCCCTATGCCATACTGCACAGACAAGACAACACCACACTGCGTAGGTACGATTCCACCTACGAGATGGGATCCACGACGAGGGTCTTGACTTAGACGCCATCCAGACCGGTGGGAGCCACGACCCCAATGATTGGGATCGTGGTCCCTAGCTCCTCAAGCCAATGAGGCGATCGATGACCTGGGGATAGCTACCAACTCCTTATGACGCCCTAGAAAACCAGGAGACGATGACAAAGATCACGGTGGAAACCACGTCACATAGGACGGCTACTGAACTTCAAGCGTGCCTACAGTGCTGCCATGGCCAGCACAGTAGCACCACGCCACACCATGCCGTGACGTGGCCACAAGACCATGACGACAGCCAAGCCCGGACATGCTCCATAAGATGGCGTAGCTTGCAAACCAAGTTAGCTAGGCCATTCCTCAGGTTCACGACCCTTCGGTCGGGAGAACCTACTACTTTGTATGTGCCCTGGCCCCGGACTCTATATAAGGGCAACCAGGGCACCATCTCAAGACATTCTCTACTATTTTACTCATTCTCCATCGTAGTAAGGCTCCTGAAGCTTTCCTTCGGGTAGCCCATCTCCTAGCTCTAGCTCTTCTTCCTCTTCGACCATTCTTGCACCCTCCATTGTAAGAACTTTAGAGCATTCAAGCGAGGAATAAGCATTCGATCATCTCTGAGACTAGACGTAGGGCTCCGGCCTAAATCAGTATAAATTCTCATGTCTTTTCGATGCTACCATCATATTTCTAGAGGAGCGCGACAATCGTATAAATTTACTAGTCTGGTTTATAAAACATCGACAGTTGGTGCGCCAGGTAGGGGACAGTCGCACACTCTCGTTTGTTAAGAAGAAAGCGATGGCTCCTCGCACCGTCGGTGGACTCGCTCGCAGAATGGCCCACGGCGGCCACATCCGCCATGAAAACTACGAGTTCGTCAGCGTCACAAGGCTAGCGCCCGCGTCCGCTTTTGGCCACGGCCCGGACCTCCACCCTAGAGATCTAGATCCCATGGTCCATGGCGGACATACTCTTGGAACTGCCCTCAGGTGCTGCACCCAGAGTTCACCTACGTAGGGGGCTAGTATCCTCTCTTATCACTGGCCATGGCCGAGACTTCCGCCTAGGAAGCCAGAGGCCCGTGGCTCATGGCGAGCTCACCCATGGAATGGCTCGTGGCGACCACATCCTTCTAGGGAATCATGAGGTCGCTCCAACCAATGGGCTAGCGCTCATCACCAACTCTCACTCTGTCTAGGCCAACCGCATGGAAAGCCTAGGTCCGATTGGAGAACCACGACCCGAGCTGCGTCTCCACAACTAGTGGAGCACAGCGTGCTAGGGCCCACATGAACAACAAAATCACCCACCACCACACAGTGTCATCGTTAGTATCAGGTGGCTACCCGACACCACGCCTTGCAAGGCCAAGCTCAAAACTAGGACCCAGTCCTGCACGGTGAATAGACCGTTCGCTACGTCTCAGCAAACTATCAGCTGTCACTCGGAGGCACGTGCATCTGAGGAAGCAGGCTCCCTGAGCCCACCACGCGCCATGGGGAGCGGATCAAACCGCGTCGCACTCAGAGCCAGCTTTCATAGCGACAAGTCATGCCAGCTCTCCGTCGAGAGCAACAACTACACCTAGAGGTGGAGACGCGACGACAGCGATGTCGTCATGCCAGGAGGACTCAAGCACCGGAACGCATGAGCCCTCCCGTCCAAAAGCTACAACAAGCTGGACGCGGAGAAGTTATCCCCGGGGCTCGTAGGCCCGACAAAGATGATGAGCTGACAAAGGTCGACCCAAGGACGTCCGAAAGGTCGACCCACATCGGATACGACCGCTCCAAGCGATAAAGAAGCGTCCCCATCAGTTCATGGCCCAGGGGCTATGACAACTTCGTCACAAGCTGATGCTCGGGGGCTCACCGCACCCCGAGCAACGGCAACCAGTCCCATGATAGCTTTCGGCACATCGGTCAGTCACATTCGCTTTGACCCTAGAGTCTCTACCTAAGCACGTCCACATACATATACGAGCCTACCAATAGTTGTAGAAACTTAGGGCTGACCCATAGAGCAAACCAGATAGCATGATGCCCATACACTTCATCCCAATAGCGCTTAACTCCCTGGTGACTCGATCCAACTCGCGCTCACAACCGGACACGACTCGCTCGTGGGGGCTACACTCATACGGGGCACATACACATGACCCACAGCATAGCACTATTTGTCATCGTCCTAGCGACCGACCCATTTCAAACTTCTTTCGACCGTGTCCCTCACCGCGATGAACTAGTGACCCGAGTCTTGATTTCTCGTTCACAGTAAAGGTCGCTCCAGCCAAGCCTCACGGACCAAATCCTAGGCAAGAATAGGCACCCACACATGAGTTTGAAAGGAAATGGGGAACTCGCTCGCTCAAGGCAAAGGGAACGAAAGGAAAGAAGCCATGAGCCTCTCGCTCTCTTTCTTTTCGTATCATACTGGATCTTCAATCTACCCTCAACGTCACACCGCTCCAATAGACCACGCACCCATTAGCCGTGCGGGCCAGTCCCTAGGCTAACATGCGCACCCATGAGCACAAGACTAGGGGGACGAAGCACATTCCAATTCGAACAAAAAGAAAAGCGAAGAGACAACAGGATGACAAATGAATGTGCCAACCACATATCATCCACACAGAACCTAACACATGTTCACCGTAGAAAAGAGCATCCATGTAACACAAAGTCCTCACATGAGAATTATTATACACTGGAAGCCGAGAACCGATGGCGAATGCGGGCAACTGACACCTTGCCTATAAGAACTTCCGCTCCACGGTTCCTCGGAGTGCCTTGCCACCAAGCACACCGACTGCTCTACCTTCAGGTCGAGCAGGTACAATCGGTTCAGGGACCTCTTCACCTTGGCAAGAAGTTGTTGCTCCCGGTCCCTGATCCTAAGGACTCCGTCCTTGATCAGTACCTCACTACCGCGCTCATCCAGCTGACCAATGCTGATGATGCTGGAACGCAGCTGCGTAATGTAATATACATCCATTAGCACGCGGTGCTCCCCATTCTGGCACCTGAAGATGATGGTGCTGTGCCATTGGATAGCCACCCTTGAGCTGTCACCAAACTTCACCGTACCGGTAACATCGTCGTCGAGCTCGGAGAAGGATGCCTTGGAGCCCGTCATGTGGTTGCTGACACCAGAGTCCAGATACCACCGCTGCTCCTAGTCGACGCCCACACGTCCGAGGTGAACTTAGGCGCATGGTTCGTCGAGGTTGATGGTCTTCAGGGCCTTCCCAGGTCCTTCCACCGTCGTCGCCTCTTCCCTCTCCTCGGCCTCGACGTCGTTCAGTGCACAGAACGTCGCCATCAGGATAGTGACCTCATCCTCATCATCGGCTTGCGCCAAGTGAGCCTGAGTCTTCTTTTCCTGCTTGCGGTTTGGGCACTCCCGTGCCCAATGGCCCATCTTCCCGCAACGTCGACAAGCGTTGGGGTCGACTTGCTTCTTCTTCAAAGAAGCCTTGCCGCGGCGCTTGCCATCGCCACCGTGGCTGGAGGAGGTTGCCTTCCCGGACTCCCTCTGAGCATCCCACTCCTCTTCCGTCAGCACGAGTTTTCCGCTATCCTTCGTTGCTGTCGCTTGCTCCAGGCGCTCGTCCACCGCCCGTAGACGGCCTGTCACATCCTCAATGGTGAGGGTGGGCAAGTCCAGCACCGTCTCTATGGAGAGAGCGATCTGAATGTACTTTGCCGGCACGGAGTGGAGGTACTTGGAGACCGCCTCCTCTTCGTCGATGGTGACGCCATGGCTCTTCAACTTGCTGATGAGCGTCTGCAGGCAGAGGGAAAAGTCCTCCACCGTTTCACCATCCTTGAACTTGAGGTTGACGTACTCCTGCTTCAGAAGCTAGGTCGTTGCCTTCTTTGTGCGGTCGGAACTGACGCGCATCGCTGCAATAGCCTCCCACGCATCCTTAGCCGAGCTCTTCGCCCCCAACGGCTCCCTGTACTCCGCCGGTACAGCAGCGAGGATAGCCTCCAGCGCTGAAATGTCATCTTCTTCATTGTCGATGCCCTTGTCAACAGCATTCCAGAGCCGTCGGGCTCTGAGCTTGACCTTCATGGTCACCGATCACTCTCCATAGTTGGTGCGAGTCAGCGTCGGCCAACTGGTGCCGTTGACCTCCCGCACTGTACGAACAACGACCTCCGGTCGTGGCTGGGCAACCACAGCCGTGCCACTGCTGTTGCCCATCTTCGAACCGTCCATCATCGCCAGCGGTTAGTCTGGCGACGACGCTTATACGGCTCTGATACTACCTGTTGGCCCACAGGATCACCGGCTCAGGTGAGTGAACCACCCGCTAGTATTGTCGAGCACCCGCTAGTATTGCCAAGCACCCACTAGCCGTGCCGACCACAAACAAGTGTTGTCCGTCCTCACACACTATGGCTGAAGCTAGAAGAAGAAGGGAGAACAGAGCAAGCACACATAATACAAGACACCAACGTTGGCCGAAGCCCTGTCTGTGAGATGGTAAATCTAAACTCTCTGTACTGAGTTGTCTTGGTAGTCTATTTATACAACTCTATCCATTTAGTCCTAGTACAGCGCACATGCTGTAACAGTAACTAGATAACGTATAGGGCTGACTCTGCGCCGAACACTGCATGTGCCTACAGTGCTGCAGGTGAACAGTTCGACGCCTACACCTACAGCGGCTACAGTATCACAGCAGGGGACTTTTTTGACGTCGTTTTCCCCTTACTGTGTTCACGGAAGGTAACAATATCCTTGGAGTCATCTCATAAATCTTATTTGCCTGCTTGCCTGTAATATCTCCAAGAACACAAACCTGGCATTGTCCCCAACAGCGTGTATCTTAACACCAGCACCATTTCCTTCCACTGGTGGCCTATATGCAATTCCCAGAGTTGCGCACAGGTCTTGGAAGCTAATATGATTTTCCAGCGTCCAGCAGCTCCCCGCGTTATCGCTGCGGAAGACACGAAGATGAGATTCTTCGACATGGCTCAGATAAATTCCAGAACATCTCCCCGCGACAGCATGATGCGCCCAGTGTGACCTTCTTCCACCCCGTCCGGGAGCTCCATGGCTGAGATGCTCGACGAAAGAAAATCGCATACGAGAATTTTGTTGATGGTGGACAACATGTAGAACCTGGTGTTGTCGACGAGCACAACCTTTGATCTCGGCGGCGATACCCGGAGCTGCGCGGCGGCCGAGGCCCTGAGGACCCAGCACCAGTCCTGCAGCTCGTACAGGTGCAATCAGCACGCAGGAATAGGACGCAGACCGACCGTAGACGATGCTGTCCTCGACCTCGGGGTTGGTGACCATCCTCGGGAGCGGCGGGGTCGGCGGCGGGACCACCACCACCGTGTCCTCCCTCGCGGAGGACGACAGCGGTCTGCACACCTGGTGCGTGGAGTCGTAGTGGCCGTAATTCGTCTCGAGCGTGGTGACGAGGAGACGGCTGCCGCGGCTGTCGCGGATGGACGCGGAGGAGTCGTCGGTCAACAAGGCGTCGAAGAAGGAGCCAGCGCGGCGTGCGGCTGCGGCGAACTCGCGGGGCAGCTGCTGGATCGGGAGGAAGCGAGGGCGTGGGGTAGCGCCTCCCGCGGTGGAGAGGTAGGCGCCGAGGAGGTAGGGAAAGTGGCGGCCGCGGAACTGGCGGAGGAAGGCCGGGTCGGCGGCGTGGCGGAGCCAGCGCTTGCAGACCAGAGCGGCGCGGAGGAGGCTGCCGGGCAGGCAGACGCGGAGGAGGATCTCGTGCAGGAGATTGTCGTCGCCAAGCACCGTCGACATGGCTGCTGACGTCGCGGCGGACGCTCGGTTTCCATTCCGTGCGGCGGCGTGTCTTGGAAATGGCTGGTGAACCGTGATTTGGAAATTGGGGCAGTGCCACTGGCCATTTTTGTTCAACACCTAAAGTATAAATAAATGGATAAAAAATAAATAAGAAAACAATTTACAACACGTTGGGTATACTGGCAGCTTCCGAAAACCATAGCTAGGAAAAGAAGCAAAAAGGTCTTCGAGTGCAAGCAGCCAAACTTGACAAAGCACAACAAACTTTTTTTACTAGCATCGGGATTGAAGTGTTGGATTTAGAGAGTTTTATCTGTAATTATAAAAGAATGTAATTGTTTATAAGTTATTAAAAAATTCTAGCGATCATGCGCTAATTTTTTTTGGTCTTCCACACCGTTTCATCCATCTTCCGTTAGATTTTTTTATCATTTAACTGTTCTGACACGTGGGCCCACCTAACAAAGATGTCTAAAAATGCACTTCTCCCCCACCTCTGTCCTCTCTCTCGCGCTCAGACGCCCGCGCGAGCCTTGGTCGCAGATGCGCTCGTTGCCCGGCTCCGTCTGGGTCTGCGACTTTGCAGCCTCCCGCGCCGCCGCGCTGGAGGAGCTGGCGTGCTTCGCGCTCGCGGTGCCGGCGTCCTCCGCGGGCGCAACCGTCTCCGCGCGCGGTGGCCGAGCTGCTCGACTCCTCCGGCGCCGGCGGAGGGGACGTCCGCGGGCGGGCGTGGCGCGCTGGCACAGGAGGCCGGATGCTTCACGGGATGCAGCCGCGGCAGGGTGGCGGCGCTCCTGGCCGCTTGCCAAGGCCATGGCGGCATCGCATGCCAGCCATGGTCCACCCGCGAGGCCTCCTTCCCTGCCTCGTACGACGACGACGAACAGGTAGTGGAGGAGAGCGTCAATGCGGCGCAAGACCTGGACTGGGCGGCCGACGAGGTGTCTCAAAACCATGGCGCGTCCAAGGGCAGATTCGGGGTGCTCTGCACGCCAGGGCACCGGAGCCGGCGGCCGCGGCTTTGGTCGGCGGCGAGAAGCGAGCGCCGCTCGACCTCGTGACAGTGATCGACTTCAGCAACAGTATGCGTGGCCAGAAGCTGTTTCTGGTCGTACAGGCCGTGTCGTACTGTCGTTCATCATCCACAACCTCGGACCGGCGGACCGCCTCAGCCCTCAGCGCGTCGTTTCCTTCTCGAATGCGCGACCCGCGTCCCGCGTGCTCCGTCTCGCGCGCTTGATGGCCGACGGGAAGGCCTTACGGGGAAGCGGGCCGTGTCCGTGTGGCCGCCAAGGTCCTCGATGATCGCCGGCAAAGGAACGCCGTGGCGGCACGTCGATTTTGTACTCACGGCCACCGTCAATCGGGCGGGGGCGCCGATCTCCAAAAGCCGGACTATGCCAGCCTGAGTATCTACAGGCTGTGCGTAGATGGCGAAGGCTTCTAGAATGGTCCGAGCCGGGCCTGCCTCCAGCGCGCGTCGTGAACGCTCACATACATGCATTGCTATACTGCCTCTAGCCGGAAGCACTTGCATTGCTATACTAGCTTAGCAGTTAGCACATCGTGAACGCTCACATAGATGCATGAGACCGTATATCACATAGAAGCTCGTACACTTGCTAGCTTCTTCTTAATTTTTCTCCCGATTTCTCGCTTCTTGATAGCTCGTATGATCGATCAAGCCATCCATCAAACTAGTGCCATGCCCCGGCCAGTTCGTGTTCTAGCTCATATGTTGGCAGCGGATTCAATTCTCGCGCCGTATATCGCTCCGCGTATACATACGACGTACGACACTACGACTTACTTAGAGAGAAATACATGGACGCCATAAAGCTGTCCAGATATGTGTAGCGTGAGTTCAGATACGCATTTGCTAGCATGTATGCACGTTTGTTTTCATGCAGCTAGCTAGCTGCTAGTTTGCTTGCTTCTTATTTTCTTCTCCATTTAATTAGCGCACGTGAATATACATGCACATATTGCCTATTTATTTTTCTTCTCCTTAAGTACAAAATGCTTCTCATTAATTAATAGCAAATATATATGCATACACATGTGAGAAATCTTTTGTACAAAATCTCGTCAAACACTCAACGGACAGCATAAGCTCACACATTAGCGGCAGCCACAACAACCGTCAGCCAGCGTCCACGTTCGAGGTGCTGCGGAAGTCGGTGGCACAAGAGGAACAACGAAATTTTGTTTGGCTCCCAGATCTGAGGGCATTTTAGACTTTTTGCACTACAGTTTTTCACCGTTAGATGTAAAAGTGGACAGAATGACGTGGAAGAAAAAAAAGTTTAGCGCAGTAGCACCTGTGACCGCTCGAATTTTTTAATGCTTGTAGGCAATCGCAATCTTTTATAATGGCACACACGTAAAAGACTCTTGGATTTAATGTGGGCTTGGCAAATATATTGTTCAATTCAATTTAATAAATTATAGGTTCATATTTAATGCTATGGTATAATATAGTTTTAGTCTCGTATAAGATTTTAAGTATACGTTGATTAAACAGGAGAGGAGGGATCCCCTTTCGCATTTGAAGCTTTTACTTGGAATTCCATTAAGGAGGACCAAGGAGGTCTCTGAGTTGAGGATACATTCAATCCACTTGATTTATTTTTAGGGAAGCTTTCGTGCATAAACACTTGAAGATTACAGGGTGTTCCAATTTACGAACAGCCTTTTCAAAGTCAAGTTTCAGGATCACAATTAGTTTCTAGAGTGGTGGCACTGGTGCAGAAATTAGAAGGCAAAGCTAGGTAGTCTTGTATGGTTCTACCTTTGACAAACTCGTACTGATTTCTATGCACTAGTTGTGGGATTACCTCTTGGGGTTTAGTTGACATCAACTTGGCAATTGCTTTTCATGGAGTAATTCAGTAAAGAGATTGGCATGTAGTCATCAATAGTTCCACAGTTGCTTTTCTTGGGAATCAGAGTGATAAGGGAGCTGTTAATAATGCCAAGATCTAGGTTGCCATTGCAAAAATCTATGTACATCCTTTGAAAGTCTTCTTTGATGATTGTCTAGCATTTCTTAATGAAAAGATCATTGAAACCCTCTGGTCTAGGGATGTGGCTGGTTCACATTTCTTTAATGACCTGGTTTATTTTGTCTACGGTGAAACATGCCTGAATGCCATCAAGACGGATCGGCACTGACCCCTAGCCTATTTTTACAGGCTTCTTAGAGAATATTGGCTTATTCTGCTAGAGGTTACGCACGAGCGTACCCCATAGGTACAACCCTTGAGCCCCTGACTGATATATTCGGAGAGTCGGTCGGGGGTCATTCGAACTATCACATATTTTCCGGAGGACTTAGCATACCCCCCTATGTTGTACTCTCGTAACTAGCTAAATAATCTTGCATATCATTGATAATTGGGATAAGTATATGTCCTCATCGGGTGAGCATTATGGAGACTTGTGCACTTAGGGTTTAATTTGTTCCTAAATTGTTGCATGTATAAATGTTGAGCATTTGCGATCTGTAGATATCTGTGGTACCTTTGTGCTTGACCTTAACAGCATGGGTAATTGAAAGGACCTTGATGTCGCCTAGGAGGCCTAGAGGGGGGGTGAATAGGCCTGTAAAAATTCAACTCGAAACACTGTTAGAACAGAGGGCGGCACTGTCGGCCTTATAGGGCAGCACTGCCGCTCTTCAAAAATAAAGCAGATAGTGTTGAGATTTCAAGATAGTAACCTGACCCTCTTGACTGCTCAATCCTGCAACAGAAAGACAAAATCCAGTTCGAAGACTGAATACCATAGAAATCTCACACAAGAGAGGATCAAGCTACCAAACCCTAACAACAGCTAGCAAAGAGCTGAGCCAGCAAGAACACAAAGTGAAGCACGCGAGACATAAAATTTATCCCGTGGTTCAACTCGTCACCAAGGCTTGCCTAAGTCCACGTTGTTGAGGCATCCACAAAAGGATTGGCTCGCCACCAAGGCTTGCTTTGCCCTCGTTCTCAAATCAAGAGAATGAACTCTTGAAGTGAGGGGTAATTTCTTAGCTGCAGGATGAGGTTACAAACCTCCCAAGGCTGCCACACGAGTTGGCAAGCACAAGGGCGACGCCTAGCCGGCTAGGAGCAAGGTCCAAGAGTAACAAACCCTAGAACCACCGGCCAAACGTGAACCAAATGCTCTTAGACTTTGGAAATCAGTGGATCTTCTCTTCAAACAAGTTTTGCTGCCTTTTCTCTCAAGTTTTGATGGTTGGAATCAAGGATTTGCTTGAGGGATGAAGGAGCAACAATGGAGGAGAGAGAGGTGAGCTTTGGTCTGTTCAGTTTCGAACTGAACCGTTGGAGAAGATGGATCTCGTTGTGGGCCGGCCCAAATGGTATTTATACCTCTTGGGTCCCAACGGTCGTTTATGGGCGGCACTGCCGCTCTCATAGGGCGACACTGCCGCCCTAGTCAAAACAGGTAGAATCTAGAGATTTTTGGCTGGCTGCTTTGTCTGGGTAAGAGGATATAGATCTGTAGTTTTAAGCATCTGGTTGCATAGTTGACCAACTGTACTAGAATCTCTCTTTATAATACGGCTTTTTCTAAACTCAAATTCAAAGCATAAAAGAATGTAAATGCCTTTGAGCTGGTTGCCACTTTATTTGGCAATTGAGGACTTCTATTATCGAATATGTTTTCCTCATTCTCATTATACCTTGATTATGTGACTTGAACCATTTCCATACATATGAGTTCATCTTCATGGCTTCAAGTCACTTCCACTAATGATTTGATCCTCAACACAATATGACTCCTCATATCTTGAATAGTACCTCGACTCAATGCAAGTACTCTCTTCTTTACTTTAGCTATGGTACCTCGGTCACCAAGCCGTCGTTTACCCTTCACCTTCGCTTAGTACCTCGAAGCCCTTTCCTTGCTATCTTCACCCTATCAAGCCATACTTAAGTCACATTATATTAAGCATCCATTGAAAACCATTTCTTAAATATTTTGATCCTTGCTTGAATATTTTCTAGATATGAATGTTGAGATCAATCAAGCTTCAATTTATCTCACATAGAGACATACATGGATCAACATCAATATGGTCAAGCTAATTCACGATTCCTTATCCCCTTTTCATTTTGGCTTGACATTCCAATTAATCTTTCATATATTCATCCATGTAAGCAAACCAATGTAGAGACTGACTTATATCCACTATACATTATCATTTACCAAGTATGTTTGCTTTCACATGATGCTATGATATCCCACAACATAGAAGCCATTTCATTGATTCCATTTGCATTGTTGTCTTTTGCTTGAACTAGATTGCTTCCAAAAACTTCTAATACAACAATACACAGTTTGGCATTCACTTTAACATAATGTGGCATATTATCAAGTTTGCCTACTAGTTGAACCTTGTATATACTTGTTAATACACAACTCACAAGTATATGCAATAGACTCAATTTCCTGTTCAATACTTAGCAAACTTATTAGACTTTTAATTGTGTTGTCATTCAATTTACCAAAACCCACTAAAGGGCTAGATGCACTTACAATCTCCCCCTTTTTGATGATTGATGATAACACAACTAAAGCTTACAAGAGATTGATAAACATTAAGATTTTGAATCCTATTATATAGTGAGCTTCCCCTAAATATGTGCATTGAAGGAATTTAAATTTTGGCCTCAAATGCCAAATGCACATATTTAAGATAAAGTGTGAGAACTCTCCTATATCTTAGCATCCATGGGATGCAAGGTGTAACATGATAACTGTGATGCTCATGACAGTTCATGCACTCAAAGATTGCTGACCAGTAGAGGGCGGCACTGCCGCACCTGCCTGACCAGCACAGGAGAAAACAAGCACCACTCAAGGCATGAATGCCACACACTAGCATAAATAGTCCTTATCAAGAGCATCAATTTAAACTATCCTTGCACACACCACAATAATATATATATTTTTTAAACCTTATATGTATGCCTCTCCTTTACCCCTTTCCATCCTCATATTAATCTCTCTCCCCTTACATTCTCTCCAAAATTTCTCCCCCTTTGGCATTAATCTCCAAAAAGGATCTCTCCACCAAAAGGAAGAAATGATGGTCGACAAGTGAGGGCAAGAGAGGTAAAAGTTTAGCATATAGAATTTCTCACCTATTTTCTACCAAACAAAGTATGCAACTTTTAGGTCAAGATTCTTGAGAGGTTAGCATATTTGGCTCATACCTCACTTAGATGACAGTATAACATGAGACAAACTCATGCCATAACCACAAGAGGTATCAACCAAATATCTAAAGAATTCTCTAATCGCCACCACAAGAACAAACTTATGGTGTGACTCAAATATTGCATACACATGCACACACTAGCATGTAAAGGCCTAGATGCACAAAGTTAATACATGAGTTCATGGAGCGATATACCTTTGTTCTAAGCCTCATAATCTCCACTATGAAGATGATTTCAATACTTAGATTTAGTGCTTTGATGGGACTAGTACTTCTTTATGCAAGATAATTTCATTTGTGCCCATCTCTCATCATCATCATCTTCAAGGAGATATCATAAACTTGTGCTTGATATCAATTGAAAGTCCATTGCTAGCTCTTGTTGTTATATTGAGATATCAGCTGAAGACATATTTCTTGATATACCAAGTTAAAGATTATCAATCAATACCAATTGAAATATGATCGTCATAATTTTGACACCAATTGAGAGTCTTCACAAGGCTTTGTAATGTTTTGGTCGTCAGCAGCTAGTCCAGGGGCCATGGGATGAGTATATATACACCCAAAACCAAAACTAGCCATTGGAGTTCAAAAACTAGCCATCAAGACCTGTACAAGTGCGGCACTGCCGCCCTTATGCGCGGCACTATCGCAGCTCTCAGAAACAGCACAGGTCACCTCACGGAAAACGTCATATCTCTTTACTCCGAACTCCGTTTTTAGTGATCTTGGACTTTCTGGAAAGCTTGTTTCGAGAGCTATCCAGCCCAACCAAGAGAAATCCCAAAGATCAACAAGTGCGAGTGTTGTTCTATTGAAAGGATCTTCACTAGTTGATGCCAATTGGAAAGAATGCCCGTATCTTATAATGTCACCTAGGAAATGCTCATAAAGACAAGAGATAGCATTAAATTACACAAGAGAATTTCATAACTAGTGATCATTTTGGATGTGGAAGGCATGTAGATCACTAATTGCAAAACCTTATAACATAGACTAAAATCCCCTTTTTTGATAGTGCATACATATACATGTGGAAGGCAAGAATATAGGCACTTTTGGTCAATTAAGTCCAAACAAGGGAATTTAAGCTATATTATGGAGAGTAGCTACTTAAGAGATAAAAATACAATCCAAGTGAATATGAGAGATAACCAATTTGGATTGAGTCAATGTAGCATACTCATGAGAGACTCATTCTCAGCAAGAGACTACACAAATTCACTAGAAGAAAAGGTTAGTCTTAAAAGACACAAGGCATAGGATGGGCTCCCCCCTTAATATGTGCATCAAGTGCTTGAATTACTTGTGAAATGCACTAGAATCGGTTTAAGAGTCGAGGGAAGTTCATCCTATATCTTGGTCAAGGCATGATAAATTTGCAACAATTGAAATTATGCCAAGGAAATATACCACCACCAAGGTAGATAGATCACCACATAAATTTTCATCGATATGACCATCATAGGTGAGACTTCAATGATTTGGATGGCTATAGTTCTCACTTGATGAAATGTGGTAAAACTAAGCTCTTGTGATCATCCAAGATCCATATTAGTTTCCTAGTTCTTTCTTTACCTAGAGCAACTCACACAGAGAGCAAAGATAAAATTCATGAAATTTGCAAGTTATGAACTAGGAGTTACCACTCTTTGTTGATAAGATCATGGGAGATCAATGGGATGGATCATAGGTACTTGATGAGCACTTGGAGAGGAGAAATAGCAATGAAAGCCCACTCTTCAATTATTTTCTCCATCTCATCCAAATCTAGGTCCATTTAAAGGATTGGGACATTCAACATTTAAACCAGGAGCACTTGGTTTATAAAGACCGAGACCTCCTAGAATAATTGTGAAACACTTAGAGAATCCAAAGGAACTACCCATCCTCCTTTTTCTATGTGTGTGACTGCACATCAAACACTTGAAAGAAACCAATAATCCCACAAGATATAGGCTAAGTTCCCCCTAAATTTGTGCATACAAGAGTACACAAAGTTTACTTAAGCACATTAACAGTATGAGGTCAAGGGAGTGACTTGCACTATACTTCAACTGATTTGAACTCCTTGAAACTGCTTGCAATTCAATAGTCTCAGCTGATTACTTCTTGTTCCAACAGCTGCAATCACTTGCTGCTGCTTGTACTCTGATTGCAACTTATTTGGACCCTTGAGTGAGTTCTTTTCTTTTATTGAAACTCCTTTAGACCAAATTTATATTTCTCATATTTACTGATTCTTCATGACCAACTTGAGAGCTAACTCAATCTTGTTGCCACAATACAATCCAATTCCATTCAGTCAGTTTTCAGATTCTGTCATCCTCAGAAAGGAAAAAGAAATCCATATCTCTCAGACCACTAGCCCAATATGCATGAAATTTGGTAGAGATCTTCATCTATGAGTCCTCTAACTTCTCTAAAAAATTTAGCTCATTTGAACTCCATTTGGTCTGTGAAAATAATTTTCTACCATAACTGCTCAAATCTAAAACTGCACTGTTGAAGCTGACAGAAACCAACTCAAAACTGATTTTCTTCAAAACCAATCTTCATACCAATTGTACAGCAACAAGTACTAGATGTGTATAGCATGCTCACAAAGTTTCAGGTCAATTTATTAGTATTTGAATCTCTAAATCCATGCTTGAAGGCAGTCAACTCAGATTTGTAATTTTCTAGACAGATTTGATGATCGATGATTCTTCTTCTTTTCCTGTCCAATCTTTGAGGTGATTTCAGTTGAGAATACATACAAGATGTTATATCCATTCAGTCCTCTCATCAACACTCATAATCTTGTGAATTCTTCTTGTATAGCTTATTCAAATCAACCTCAAACTTGATTCAAGCGAAACTGAAACTTTTGATCTAAATAGCCTTTAGCATCAATATCTTTCTTTAGGTGAAGAATAACTTTGAAGCTTGTGAATTAAATTAGCATAACATCTTCTTATTGATTTTCTATGAATAAGCTCAATCACAAAAAGACATTAGTAACACAAGCACTAGTTTTCCATTTAGTAACCATTTATATGTGGATGACAAGTGGGTTACCAAAATGGAGAAACCTCATAACATGGACTAAATCTCCCTTGATGTCTTATGCACATTCTTTTAAGTGGAATGGAAATGTAAATATGCATGGTTGGTCATTTAAGTCCAAAGGGCAGATTTAACCCATATTATGGTGAGTGGCTAACATAGACAAATCTAATCCAAATTAGCTAGAGAGAAAATACATCACATGGTTTTGGATTGATAGCCTTCATATAATAGCACACTCTATTTGAGAAACACATTCTCATTTAGTGAGACTACATAAATCACTTAGAGAGAAAGATTAGTCTCACAACTCTAGCCATAGATTAAAGTCTCCTTTTATAAGTGCTCTAAGTATTTGAATTTCTCACATAGCACTTTATTCATTTAAGAACTTGAGATTTTCACTCTATGTCTAGGTCATGGCAACAATAGTGTAATCAATTTGAACTATGCCAAGAGATACTCACAACCATTATAGCATGTAGATGCCCATAAGATGAGAATGAGAATTTGACAATCTAACATATGACAAGATTCCATCAAGTAGGAAGTTCTTGACTTGTGAGTAATAAGTCCTTTTACTTGACTTGAGCTTGATTCTTTATTCTTGGCCATTTTGAAATCTACTTGTATCCTCCAATGTGTACCAAGATTCCAAATCCATCAAACCAACTCATAATGTGCACGAACATAAACTTGCTTCATCTTGTTTTTCTTGGTTTGAAGTCCACAAAGGAAAGTCAAGTCACCTATGTTGCTTGATATGGATGATCAATTCGATTTTGATTATATTTCTATTCTATGACCAACAACCAATGAATATCCTCAAGTGCTTCTATTATCCTAAGTGGCTACACAAGATACAAAGGAGTTTAGTTTCAAATAAATTGCACTTGAGATTTAGATGTTACCACCC
The DNA here is from genome assembly GCF_019320115.1 of Miscanthus floridulus. NCBI lineage: Eukaryota > Viridiplantae > Streptophyta > Magnoliopsida > Poales > Poaceae > Miscanthus > Miscanthus floridulus. The sequence continues at coordinate 45,985,532 of NC_089587.1, forward strand.
TTCTTGATTGTAATGGATGAGGTGGTCTTTTCATCTTCATCTTGCACATATGAAGGTTGTAGATTTGTCCACAAACTAGAGTGGAGTCAGCTGCTACTATGTAGGAGGGATGGCACTGTCGCCCTTGGGTGCGGCACTGCCACCCTGCTGATTTGCAGCAGGGGTGTGTTGCACCTCTGCATCAGAGTTGTCAGTGGAATTTGGTATAGCATCAACTTGAGGAGCTTCTACTTTTGTAGCATGTACTTCTTGTGGTCTTATATCATCAATGGCCATTTTCTTGATTGCCCCACAAGGTGGTTCCTTATTATCTACAACATAAATAAGATCTTGCTCTACTAGAGAGCCATTAAAAGCATCATATGGCAAATGATTCATTTAGACTTGAAGTACTCTAGCCACTCTTAATAATTCACAAACACACATATATTTGTGAACTATTAGAGACTACACATGTCAAGTGGATAGCTAGCAAGGGTTAGGTACTAGTTACCGAGGTTAATATAAAGTTTGAAGTATTTCCATTGATTCATCTTCGGGTCAACCATATAAGAATATGTAATGTGAATTGATTGATAGCTTGAGTGAATATTTTCAATCAACTTGCTCAAGCATCCTGAAGCTTCATATCACCTTCAAGTACCTACAACACTTACTAAGCACAATTTGGTACCCAAACTATGTTGGGTCCATTATGGTTAGTCACAAGAGACTTAGGCACCCAAATGGCCTGTGTGCTAGCACATGGTGAACCAATCACCTTTCTAGCACAAGTGTCATTTTTGGGCCTCCTAAGCATATTTAAATCAATTGACAAGTTGAGCTTAGAAGTGTTACCCATGGGACAATTTTTACTTAAATGTCCCTTTCCTTTGTAAGTGTAGCATAGACGGTTCTTGTTCTTTCTAGCCTTCTCTTCTTGCACTTTGCTTGCTACCTTGCTAATGAACCTCTTTGTTGATGATGACAAGCCTTCACTTTTCTTATTAGGACATGAGCCAGTTTCATGTCCCTTCTCATGACAACCATAACACTTCCTCTTGCTTTTTCTTGTCTTGTTCTTTGGAAGTGTGGCTTGATCATCGACCTTGTTGGAACACATAGAATCATTGTGTCCCATGTTGGAGAACTTGACATGAGCTATCTTCTTCTTCTCTTGGATCTTGCTCACGCCCTTCTCTTCTTTCTTCAAGGGGCAATCTCTAACATGGTGACCGTATTTCTTGCACTTGAAGCAAGTGATGAGAGTCTTCTTTGATTAACGTTGCACCTTGATGGCCATGAGAACTTTCCTGTTCTGTCTAGGTGCGGCACTGCCGCCCTTGGGGTGCGGCACTGCCGTAGTCTGTGCAGCTAGCTGAACTACTACATTCTAGACAGATTGCACTTCTTTAAGTATCCCCTTCACTTTGCCATTGTTGGACTTGTAACCCTTTTGATAAGGCTTGATGCATGCATCGGTTGATCCCTTCTCAAGCTTCTTCACCATGTCTTCATGGTTATCTTGAGAAGGTTAAGCATTGCACTTGCCCTTCCATTGAATCAAGTTCCTTTTTAGCATTTCAACTTTTTCCTTGAGCTGTTCATTTTCTTTTGCAATGAAATCATCACAAGTTTCTACAATTACATGCTCAACGGAAGGTTGGCTTGCTTGAGAGCAACACTTGTTAGCACATGATAAAATAGATGAAACTTGTGTATATGTGCATTTGTGAGTGTGAGGTTGGTATGATTTTACTGTTGTTACCACAACCTCATGAGCCACTTCTAGCATGAGATGAGACTCCATAAGCTTCTCATGAGAGCACAAAAGCCCATCATGACTTTCTTGCAAAGTCTCATTTTCGCTAGTAAGCCTTTCCAACTTGTTTTTGAGCATATAATTCTGATCTTCTAATTGAGCAACACAAGATAGAGAGTTAATAGTATGAGTTTGCTCAATTAACAAGTTTTCATACCTTTGGATCAAGCTAGCATGAGAGCACTTAAGCTTTTCATGCTTTTTGGTCAACTTCTCTAAGCATTTAATCTTTTCAACGAGAAGCTCTTCTTGCTTGTAGAGATCTTCTTCTTTCTCTTGAATCTTCTCTATGAACTTGATCACTATCAACTTGTCTTTCTTGCTTAGACGTGCAAGGTGTTGATTGATCTCATCATCATCACTACCACTGTCACTGTCACTCTCACTCTCACTTGCCACTTTCTTCTCTTTCTTTGCCATGAGACCGATATGTGAAGTGGTATAGAGAGTTGAGCTTCTTGGTAAGGTGGATTCATCATTTGGCTTCCACCGATCACAAGCTTCAACTATTTCATTACCATCCAATAAGTCATATGTTGGCGAGGAAGTGGATGTGACATGATCAAATAGGCCTTTTGAGAGAATCACTTGAGGCTCATCATTTGTCGATGAAGTTGAGTATTCCTCAAGTGGTTTTTCCAATGAGAGGTTGCTCTCTTCACATTTGGAGTTGCCGTACATTTCCTTGAGCGAGGTCCAAATGATATGAGCATCAAAAAGTGGTTTACCATATCCAAATATGACATCATCAAGTACATCTTCACTCAAAGCACTAAATAAGACATTAGCAGCTTGAGCATTGAGTTGTAAGCATTTCACTTCCTCTCTACATAAGTAGATCAAATCACCATGAGGAGGTGAAATGCTCATATCTACAATCTGCTCTATTTGAGGACCCATGGTCCTAAAAACATCAAGCACACTAGCAGACCAAGATGTATAATTTGAGCTATCTAAAAGTAAAAGTTCTAGAGATACCTCCTCACTTGTCGACATCGTTCTCTCAAGGCGGTTAAGCCTAAAATTGAGAGCCAGGCTCCAATACCAATTGAAAGGACCTTGATGTCGCCTAGGAGGCCTAGAGGGGGGGTGAATAGGCCTGTAAAAATTCAACTCGAAACTCTGTTAGAACAGAGGGTGGCACTGCCGGCCTTATAGGGCGGCACTACCGCTCTTCAAAAATAAAGCAGATAGTGTTGAGATTTCACAGATAGTAACCTAACTCTCTCGACTGCTTAATCCTGCAACAAAAAAATCCAGTTCGAAGACTGGATACCATAGAAATCTCACACAAGAGAGGATCGAGCTACCAAACCATAACAACAGCTAGCAAAGAGCTGAGCCAGCAAGAACACAAAGTGAAGCACGCGAGACATAAAATTTATCCCGTGGTTCAGCTCGCCACCAAGGCTTGCCTAAGTCCACATTGACGAGGCATCCACAAAAAGATTGGCTCACCACCAAGGCTTGCCTTGCCCTCATTCTCAAATCAAGAGAATGAACTCTTAAAGTGAGGGGTAATTTCTTAGCTGCAGGATGAGGTTACAAATCTCCCAAGGCTGCCACACAAGTTGGCAAGCACAAGGGCGACGCCTAGCCAGCGAGGAGCAAGGTCCAAGAGTAACAAACCCTAGAACCGCCAGCCAAACATGAACCAAATGCTCTTAGACTTTGGGAATCGGTGGATCTTCTCTCCAATCAAGTTTTGCTGCCTTTCTCTCAAGTTTTGATGGTTGGAATCAAAGATTTGCTTGAGGGATGAAGGAGCAACAATGGAGGAAAGTGAGGTGAGCTTTGGTCTATTCAGTTTCAAACTGAACCGTTGGAGAAGATGGATCTCGTTATGGGCCAGCCCAAATGGTATTTATATCTTTTGGGTCCCAACAGTCGTTTATGGGCGGCACTACCGCCCTCATAGGGCGGTACTGCCGCCCTAGCCAAAATAGGTAGAATCTGGAGATTTTTGGTTGGCTGCTTTATCTAGGTAAGAGGATATAGATCTGTAGTTTTGAGCATCTGGTTGCACAGTTGACCAACTGTACTAGAATCTCTCTTTATAGTACGACTTTTCCTAAACTCAAATTCAAAGCATAAAAGAATATAAATGCCTTTGAGCTAGTTGCCACTTTATTTGGCAATTGAGGACTTCTATTATTGAATATGTTTTCCTCATTCTCATTATACCTTGATTATGTGACTTGAACCATTTCCATACATATGAGTTCACCTTCATGGCTTCAAGTCACTTCCACTAATGATTTGATCCTCAACACAATATGACTACTCATAGCTTGAATAGTACCTCAACTCAATGCAAGTACTCTCTTCTTCACCTTAGCCATAGTACCTCGGTCACCAAGCCGTCGCTTGCCCTTCACCTTCGCTTAGTACCTCGAAGCCCTTTCCTTGCTATCTTCACCCTATCAAGCCATACTTAAGTCACATTATATTAAGCATCCATTGAAAACCATTTTTTTCAATATTTTGATCCTTGCTTGAATATTTTCTAGATATGAATGTTGAGATTAATCAAGCTTTAGTTTGTCTCACATAGAGACATACATGGATCAACATCAATATGGTCAAGCTAATTCACGATTCCTTATCCCCTTCTCATTTTGGCTTGACATTCCAATTGATCTTTCATATATTCATCTATGTAAGCAAACCAATGTAGAGACCGACTTATATCCACTATACATTGTCATTTACCAAGTATGTTTGCTTTCACATGATGCTATGATATCCCATAACATAGAAGCCATTTCATTGATTCCATTTGCATTGTTGTCTTTTGCTTGAACTAGATTGCTTCCAAAAACTTCCAATACAATAATACACAGTTTGGCATTCACTTTAACACAATATGGCATATCATCAAGTTTGCCTACTAGTTGAACCTTGTATATACTTGTTAATACACAACTCACAAGTATATGTAATAGACTCAATTTCCTGTTCAACACTTATTAAACTTATTAGACTTTTAATTATGTTGTCATTCAATTTACCAAAACCCACTAAAGGGCTAGATGCACTTAAGTAATGTACTACTACATAAAACTCATCACCACCGGTTCCAAATAGCTCACCCTCGGTTTTGGGCCTCGGTGGTAAAAGTGGACGGTGATGATAATCTTCATCACCATCGGTGATAAGCAGAATAAAATCTAGCTACGAACAGTAGTCGTTGTCCACACCATCGCCATCTCCTAGCTCTTCATGTTGCCTCCTCGTGCCATAATGGCGCCACTAGATCTGAGAGAGGGTGAGGGAAATCCGGTGAGATCTGAGAGAAAAAGAGAAATTGGGGGAGATGTAGGCACCTGCGTGCTCTAAACAATGGTGGGGGCGATGGTGCTCGAGGTTTGATTGGGGGCAGCCACTGCACTAGGGCTAGCATCGCTTGAGGGGGTAGGGTTTGCACCCGCATCAGGGCCTCCCTACCAGGTTTCGCCATGCTGGGGCCGCCACGATTGATTGTTCTTGTATGACACTGAGAGATCAAATTAAACATGCTGTTGGGAGAGTATATTTTCACCAAAATCTTTATTTTTGTAGGATATAAAAAGGCTCAGGGAGTAGCTCTAAAAAGTCATGACCAGTTTGGCAGAGCTCCTCTTCTCGATTCTCGAACTTCACTTCTTTATTCTTCAATAAAGTTATTTTGGTGGAGCATTCAGCAGGGTAGAGAGCGGGTGAGAATCAATTCTGAAGTGATTATAGTGTGATTGAATGAGGAGCAGTAGAGAGTACATATTTTAAGCTCACAGCTTATAGTGTAAATAGAGAAGTGATTCTCGTCACCTTTGCATAAGAATCTAGTTGAATTTCATGTGTTTTGTAGAGATCTACAAAATCCACTCTGAAGAAGCTTTGTCAAACTGACCCATAATTTTGTCGTGTCATGGGCTAAAGTGAAAACCATAACCCATGATATTTTGGTTTAAAAAAACTTACTAATATACAGAAAAAAAGAAACAGACATGCACGGCATCATAACAAATTCACTCTCGCGACTTAGAAATTTCAATATTTGACCCTCGATATGTGCGCCTCTCGAGATTTGACACCAAATTCACGAGCCTTTCAAAATATATGCGAATTCTTTGAATTTGAGGGTCCGCCTGGTTCGCTCGCGAACACTGCACCTCCATGGAAAAGAAGACTCCCAGGCTTTGATTGGTTTGCTCGTGAACACCAATCATGGGGTCACGAGTCGCACAGCACGCGCCGCTCGAGCCGCCGTCTGGTCCCGGCTACTCCAGCGCCGGTCCACCGTCCACCGCCTACCCCCATCCGCCGCTCGAGCAGCGCAATGACGCCCGTGCCAGGCCGCCGTTCACCGCCGCCTGCCCAGCGACCTGGGTGCTGGCTGCCACTCACCGGTCGCGACGAGGACCGCGCCAGGCCACAGTTCGTCGCCGCCTGCCCAGTGACCTGCTAGGCGCCGGCCGCTGCCCGCCTCTGGCCTGCCCAGTCATGGTGATCGCCGCATTCGGCAACGCCACCTATGACTTACGAGAGGCTACTGCTGGACCATGACGACGAGGAGGGTGTGCCACTGCGAAGTAGTTGGAGCAGCAGCATAGCAGTGGGTTCCCGTTGTGCTGCCGTCCATGTACGTCGTCTCGTAGACGTGCCACCTCTGCTTGGAGCTCGGGTGTCGGCGCGTCGGTCTTTTTATGGTGGCCCAACACAGAGAAGAGAATATTGAAAATAGAAAAAGAGAGAAAATGTGAGAAATCTTTTGAATCCAAGGAATTCGCGTGCGTAGGATCAAATATCGAAAGACATGCGAATTGGATGTCGAATATTAAGAGACGCATTGACTGAGGGTCAACTATTGAAATAGGAGTTAATGGCGTTCAGACATCCGGCGCAGCTTCAAATATCGGACGATCAGCTCACACGGCCTGTGCACGATCCAATCGCGGTCGTGGGTAATGTCACTGCACCGGCCTCCCCTCCTTGTTTGCGCACGACCGCACGAGTCCTGACCCGCGGGCGTAAGTCATAACCCAACCACTAGTGCGAGGGTCTAGCACGGTCTGCATGTTACACCTCTGGGGCGAGTCACCTGTCCCACCTCTAGATGCGTGCCGTGGATGCATCTGCTAGCCTCGGGCCCTCGCACGGCCACCCACGACGGCGCCTCAGCAGCTGCAGGTAGCTGCGACAAGCCGACAAGTGGGTCCTATTGCAACATGTGCAACACTAGATCTACTTTTACAACATTTAGATGAAACACTTGCAACATATGTTCAAAACAACTGAAACACTTGTAATGTACATCTGAAACACTTAAAAACACCTAAAAATACTTAAAAACACATGTGTAGCCATTGCAAAACATATGCAACATCTAGATAAAACACTTGCAGCATATGTATAAAACATCTGAAACACTTGGTACATACGCTTGTAATTTGCATATATATGCAATATCCAGATGAAACACTTGAAACATACGTCTGAAAACACTTGAAACATACGTGTATAGCCATTGCAATATGTGCAACATCCCGATCTACTTTTACAACATCTTAATCTACCTTTGCAACATCGATATAAAACACTTGCAACATACCTCTGAAACACCTGAAACACTTGAAATATACGGTCGCAACATGCGATTTCAGCGCAAAACATCTCTTTGTTGCTTCAACGAATGGAGGCTCGTCGGCGCGTGGAGGTCATCGGTGTGCTCGCCGGCAGCATGGAGCTCGCCGGCAACGCGGAGCTGGGGAAGCGGCGCACAGAGGGTAGGGTGGGGGTGGTATGGGCGTCTGTGGCATATAGGGCAGGTGGGCGGCACGTGGAGGTTGCCAGTGTGCTCGCTGGCGGCGCGTACCTCGGTGGTGCAGAAGGCGGGTGGGGGAGTCGCGGGGGTGCAGCCTCATCCGTGCGTACAAATGCCTTCTATGGAGGCGAGGAAGACATGATGGATCAGTGGCACACAGAGCAAGCAGGAAAAGGAGGATATGCAGGCATCTGATGAGCATGGAGTGGGGATTTTTTTTATTAACTTGGGGAGTGGGGACTGGGGAGTTACCGGTGGACGTCCGACGCATGGATAACCGTCCGGACGTCGTCGTAATCCTAGCGTTTCCGTATTGAAATTTGTCCTCACGGCCTCGCCCAAACGCGTCCCGCCTCATCGATCTTTGCGGCGTGTTCGCAATGCACCCGAAGAGGAAGAGGGCCCGGCCCACCCAGGCCCAGGTGCGATCTCTTCGGTGCTCGGCAACGGGGACCTCCTCCGCGAGATTCTCCTCCGCCTTGACTTGCCCACCTGCCTCGTCAGCGCCGCCGCCGTCTCCAAATGGTGGCTCCGCCAGGCCTCCGACCCTGCCTTCCTCCGCCGTCCCAGAGCTCTACAAGTTCACTGGATGCCACTCACATCCATGTATGGCTCCATAGCACAGGCTGCAGCAATGGCAATTGGGAACTGGTCGATTCCATATGCCTGCATCAGGTGTTCGGTGATCTTGCCAATTCTACTTGGCTAGTACAGGGTGTTGCTGTTCGAGTGACTGCCGTCGGGGACCATACTGATTTTGTGTTCTCGCAAATAGAGCTTGAGGTATTCTACATGCATATCAGGAGCAGGGTGGTGAAGAAGGTGCATCACTTGCAGGAGTCTGAAATATTGGACCTTGATATCCATCCCTTTATGATGGTAAATGGTCTCCTACTTTCCCACAACTGAATGGTGCACTTGATCAGGCTGAGTGACCGTTCCATAAGGTTTATGTAAGTTAACTGCCTAATTCAACTCTTATCGTGGGTTGATGAATTAGGATGCACTTCGATTTGTCTCCATCTAGCTATCTTGGTGCGGTGGGGATGTCATTGTGTCAATCAGTAGCCCAAGTGCAAAAAATTAGGTTATGCTACTTCTATTTACTCAACTACGAATTTTATATATTGCGCCACAGGCCATTGAGTTCGAATTTCAGCTGTCCCCGTTGTTATCGTCTTGTAGCTGGTACTGCAAGCTCTTTTACCGATTTGATATAGTGTTCTAAATAGCCTATCCATGTGTTCAATATGTATCTGTTAGCAACCTAATCACACAATCCAATATCCAACACACTGGTAATATGATTTGATACAATCTGAGAGACAGAATAGAGAAGAGAGCAAGCACAGGATCAAAGAAATAGACTGAGATACATCAGGAAAGGTAGCTGGAAGGGAAATCTGGAGGAGGAAGAGGAATAGTAGTATAGGAGGAGGAACAGGAAGTCTGTTTCTGAATAACGTCGATGACTTCCACCTCTTCCTTTGTACTCTTGTCTGCTCCCGCTTTGGGCTTGCGGGTTGTACATGTCGGCCCATGGCGCAGTGTTGGCCCACTAGTACATAGTCACTAACATCCCCTCCCTCTTAAATTTTGGCTTGCCCTCAAGCCAATGTAGAGAAACTTTCATCAAAGATCACAATGCCACCAGCAATGTCCTTGGGAAAAGCATCTCATTGGGTCATCCAATGGTGAATCCTCCACCTGTTTAACAAGATGGTCCACGAACATAGCTTCCACTGATGCTAATACTGCCATGGTGGCTGGAACAAAATTCATATTCCTGTAATTGAATTCTTCACATGTCAATTGTTCGAAGAACTTCACTGCAACTTGATGGTATCTATAGAACTGAAAGAGAGCCACGGTGTTGGCAGCAGCTTAGCTCCATCAGACATGGATCTCCAGTTGAACTTTGGCCACCACTACACGATCAAGAACAAGCAGCTGGCTGGCAACTGAACATGTCTCAACCAACTCATTGTTAATGTTAGCATGAAGTATTTCAGGAGTTGGCTATGGCTGTTGCAGTTTGGCGATAACCTCAGTCTCAGAAATATTCAAGTTACTAGCTGTTGAATTGGTCCTCAGTGAAGAAGTAGATTTCAGATGCTTGCCAAAGACATGTCGAATTGAGTTCCGACCAAGTCTTCATATCAATATATGTGACTGCAAAATTTTTGCTCTCAACCAACAACAATGATTTAGCAATCCAACATCCAGTTGCACCAATAAAAATTGCATCATAGATTATACTCTCAGCTTCACAAATGCCACGCCTATTTCCATATGTTTCAACCAGTAGTGACTGTAATTGATACACCTGAACGCTGCAAGCTAATAACCAAACACCATGTTGGTGCTGCATAAGTGAAGACGAGCCTGCCACACCTATTTCCCGTTTGTAAAGCTTGACTGTAACAGATCTTGAAGGCGTCAAATGAATTACTGTGCAAAAATGACATAAATTTGGCTCCTGTACCTCATGATTCTTGACTTACCAAGGCCAAATGCTAATATGCTATTCACCATAAATTTGATTAAAGTTAAGCAAGTTTAACGTACACAAATTTTATAGTTATATCCTTTTGTGAACGAAGGAGTACTCAAATGTATCCCCCCTCCATTCACAAATACTAAGCTTCTAGCTTCCGAAAAAAAAATCTAGTAAAATTCTTGCAACTCTCACGATCGCTAACTATTCAAATATCATCTTGAAGAATACTTTTAGAAAACATTTTATTGTAAGTTTGTTCAATTCTTTCATTCGCGTCCAGAGTGGGCATTTACTATTGCTACAGTTAAGCTAGCCTTTGGTTTAAATTAAAAAAATATACGAATTCAGATACAAATCGTCTCTAGCCCATCATTCCAGCAGCCACCCCTTGATTTGGTATACTAGCGATGGAAAAAGAAAAGACATTATAAAGTAAAATGTTGTTTGTCTCCGTTTGTGGCCGGCAGATATTACCCTAGTCAAGTACAATACAATCCAGAGACAAAAATGACATAGGTATGATATCAAAACAGCTAAATTGATACCTAAATCATGCTGTGATCAAGATGTTCATCAAACACGGAGTTTCCGTACAAAATCAGTGCTTAAAAATAAAAGAGTCACAATTCAGTAAGGATAATACTTGCAAGCTTATCCACTTTCTGCACATCAAGCATAGAGAAACGGGCAACATCAGTTGTAATGATGTTCTCAAAAGGCAAAAGGCCGTCCCCAAAACAATACTAACCATTTTACAACTTCCATAGCAACCGCATTGTTCCTGAAGAACTAAAATGACTCACGGACGTGTTATGGCTATGCCAACTTCCACATCTTGAGGCCAAGGCAACTACTCCATGAAAAGAACCACCTTGAAGAGCAATTAAACAGTGTCTTCAAGTAACAGCTACAGACCAATTGGGGTTTCCTATTAAGAGCAACAGACCCACAGGAATCATTTTGCAATAACCAACACAGGTATTGGCAAAATAGATGCAGACATCTGGCTACCCTACAAAAGTAATCAATACCAGACATGTTTGAGTGACACAAAATTTGAAGCTGTGTATTACCATTGATGCTCCAGCCATCTTTACTCTTGTTTCTTGATATTCATAGTACTAGTGACAAGTTTAACCTTCTCTCCTTTCAGGGGAAAATGACAAGTTTAACCTTCTCTTCTTTCAGGGGAAAGCATAACAGGCCCCTTAAAGAGCCATTTTTAGCGAGTATTCGTTACTAATAAGAACTCGATGCTTCCACTCATTTCTTCTGAGAATCTTATGTCATGGGTCCACTACCAGACCCATGAGAACTATGGGTGCCAACAGGCACAGTGCGTTGAGCAAAAATGAGCAATTGCTTCCGTTGATCCTCATTGGTATGGGGGAGGCTGGCACGCAGAAGCTCTACTGGCATTTCCCTGGTTATAACTGCTGCCGCAGCAGGTTGCAATTGGGCAGTATGAACCACACTATCAAACTTACTCATGCAGTACTGTGTAAGAAGCCCGAAAAAGGCGTCAAATGATGCCTGCCATAGAGCTCGATTCTGCATACTGTAGTTAGAAGCCACGTGCTGATCAGTGAGTAGAACTGTTGCTCTGTCCAGTACAGACTTTATGATGACAGAAGCCCAATCACCTGCTGGGGATCCAAGGGGTCGAAGAGGTGGTTGCAATGATGAACAGACAATAGCAGCAAGGCAAGCACTGAGATCACTCAACTCCATCCGAACAATACGTGTGGATACAGCTCTTGCAAGTCTAGTCATTGTCTCCGCTGCACTGATATCAGAGGGCATATTTCCAAATATGGATCTTAGATGCCGGAAGACTGCCATGCAAGCTATCCTTGCAAGCTCACTGCCTGATGTCACAAGTTCAAGGTAACGGGAAAGTAGTTTCCGGCCCTTTGGTAGAGTGACTATGCGAAGAAACACCAAATCATCATATGGAGACAGAGGTGAATTCTTATTTGGTGCAAGGGGATCAACTAACTGCAGTGATTCTGCAAGCTGCTCGAGGAGTCCCTGTCTTCTGTTTCTCAGTTGCAAACCACCATCTTGCTGCTGGCTAAATTGCAGCAGACGATCAATATCATCAACATCAAGCAGTAGGCAAAGTCCGTCTTCAATTGTGATCCTAGCAGCAAGCATGGGTTCTTGGTCAAGAGGCTTTGACACAGATTTTTCAGCATTATCACTTGGTGCAGAGGCTTGTTCAACATCAAGAAGCGGACGAGGCCTACGGATCGAAGAAAATGGAAGCCTCCCAAGAGCATCAACCTGTAGATACGCATGTGGCTCATCCTTACTGCGTGCACGCGAAGATGGATCTCTAATCAAGGTTGGACAAAAGTGGTGCTTTAGTTGAGCGCCTGCTGATTTTTTTGCTAAACAAGCTTGATGGTAGTAATCATCAATATATGGGTCATTGATGTGTGTGGCAGCTTGCTGCATCCTTGCAATGTTCTCGATTTCTTCAGTAGACATGTACTTGGATCTGAACCGTGGCCATCCATTATCCATCCTAATATTATTGAGCTCATAACCTTGGTGAGGATATCGCTGTCCCAGCCTTCCATGTTGCAACATTGATCTTGCTCTTGGATCACTAAAGTCAGGCATAGCAAAGTTTGCATCAAATCTACTCATCACTTGTGAAGGATGCTGAGGACCAAATATCTGCATGCTTTGTGGTGGGGAATGATGGGGACCAATCATCTGTGCATGTAGTTGTGAGAACTGTGGTGAGGACTGTTGCATTGGCAGCATTCCATGTTGACCAGGTGGCTGCATTTGAGGTGGCATCAGTCCATTGGGACGTTGCAATTGATGAGGCATCAAACCTGGCATAAACCTAGGACCGTTCCCATGCATTGATCCGCTATTTAAAACATGATTCTGTCTACCAAATGGAGGTCCTGGAGGGGTACCTCCATGATGGAACTGAGGAAGGGGTAGATCATTTTGTGCAGAAGACATAGGCAACTGGAATGCAGTGGGAGGAGATGGCATGCTCACATGATGTGGTTGACTAGGTGAAGAATGAGATGCTGCACCAGATGGTGGGTACGAAATGAAAGATGACCTAGGCACAGGAATTGGTTCAGTATTACTGTACTGAGGCTCTTGTTGTGGGTACGATGATGTTCTGTGTAAAGGAGATGGCTTTGCTCCAAGAATAGGTTCAACAGGATTGTACTGAGCATCTTGCTGTGGGGACGACGATGTTCTCTGCAGTCTAGAGTCAATGAAGTTGACTGAATGGGGTTGTTGGGACCACCAGTTCTTCTTATCCAACCCGTGATCAGTGTCCAATACAGGCTGTGTAGGCCAATATGAAGGTCCAGACTCTTGCGCCCACTCTGCATTAGAACCTATATATTGCAGAATAAGAATAAATATTAATTAAAGAAGCAGATGGAGAGCATTGCCTAGTGCCTAAAACAGACAAGAGAACAAAGATTATCATGATCACTGGTTAACTGAAATTGTCATTCTAGCAATAGAAGATTAGAATCATTTAAGTACTCCCGCCATTCCTTTTTATAACACATTCTGGTTCAGCAGGAGGATTAACGTATGAAACCAAGAGAGTTGTCTTTTTATAACACATATTCTGGTTCAGCAGGAGGATTAAGGTATGAAACCAAGAGAGGAGTGGAGAGAAATGACCATATGTTTCAGGGGTTTATGGTCTTCAGAACAAGAGAGGATATAGTTGTGTAGGCGTTCATTATAAGTGGAGAGAAGATTAATGAGGAAAAGACATTGAAACTATATGCATGCCTTATAATTTGGAAAAAAAAAACAAGATGGCGGCTGTTGTAGAAGTTGCAAGGAATTCACATAAATCTACCAAGCATGTGGCATTGGTTTATTTTTGAACAAATTACCTACACATTAATTGTTGAAACACAAATTTATAATTTCATAATACATGGACCAAGCATATCCACAAATGAAGAAAAGGAAAAATGAAGCCTTCATATGGACTGAGGAACCATATCAGCAACAACTTAAGAATTTAAAGGCAATCCAATCCAACTATACAGAGAGCTACTTACTTTGTCTAGAAATAGATCCCCTATGACTAACTAATCCTGGTTGCTTTGGTTCATTGACTATTCTGGTCAGCTGAAAATGGAGAAACATGAAATAAGTAAATCATCTATATAACAATAAAAAACGAGTAAATGCAACAAGGCAAACATGTAAATTTGGTACATTGTACACAATTGTTGAGGTACAAGTAAAAACAGATATTTTTTTTAGCTCATGTGATGGCTTATAAGTACTTAAATCCATGTGCTATAATATTTTTCGAAAGAACTCAGTTGCATCATTATTCTAAGGAATAAATCTCAAGACCTACATATATTTACTTATGCATGTACATATTTAACAAATAAGGCACACCTTCGAGAAAGTTCCAGCAAGATCATCAATGTCAGTAAATGAACCTACACCCTCCTGCAAAAACGAATTTTCATCAACATGAGTAGTGATACATTCCTGTGTTGACATAAAGAAATTATGCTGCAGGCCTGCAGCTTGAAATCTAAAAAAAGAAGCAGTACACCATGCCTAAAACATTACTGGATGCAACTGAGGTTCCATGGGTATAATAAACAAAAGAAGAACAAGAGTTCACAGGACACAGCCTAAATGATAAATTGCCATATTCGCTTCGTGACATAATATACAGCTAAAGGTTGCTTAGTGTGCAAGTGGAACTAGCTCCAGTACAAGAAAAGCAACACCATCATTAGCTTTGTAATTCTAGGGTACACAGGATTTAGCTGCCTGCATCATAATAATGGTTAACGACTGTATTATTGCTAAAGCCACAATGCCACCTTCCTAAATTTCAAGGCGATATATTTTTGGTAATGTATACCAACCCCAAAAATATGATTGTTGTTTCCCAGGCTTTCAGCTGTATAAGCGTTGAATGTTTTCAGAATCACAAAAAATGACAATGCCAGCATGTATGAACTTTCATAACATTTGTTTCAAAAAAGAACTTTAAAAAGGGGGGCAGACCCAGTGCCGGAGGCTCCCACATGAGTGGGGTATGGGGAAGGGAAAAACCGAGGCAAGCCTTGCCTTCCCCCCGCAAATCTGCGGAGAGGCTGCTTCGAACCCACGACCTGGTGACTCAGTGAGACAGCTCTCACCACTGCACCAAGCCTGCCCTTCTCAAAAAAAAAAAAAATCATAACAAAAAATTTGTTGGTATCCTCTACCAGGCTCCAGATGACACAAACCAAAATGATAATAGAGAGCAAGCAAAGAATGGTCAAATTAACTCCTTAAAGTCACATCCCTCAAGTTCTAAATTGAAAAGTGAGGATGCTACCTTCTCATGTAAAACGAAGCTTCATAATATCTAACATTTCTTTGGATTATAAAGTCACAAACATAGAACTTATTCACTGCGTCATCTTTGTTTTCAACAACAACAAAAAAAAATCGATAACATTTATCACTTCAAACATATGTGAGCTCTGTGAAGCACAAAAAAAAAAGATCATCTACACTACCTCCAACATATTATCCCTCCCATAAAGGGGGTTTTCTTCATCTTCATGCTCAACAAATGCAGCATCACCACCACCATCATCATCATCCAATCCACCTAGCTCAACCTCCTCCACGGCATTGTTGCCGAAGAAAGCATACTGTGATGCATCAAATTTGGTACCGCCTGCACAGGGATATCAATAATCTAGCAGTCAGTATCAGATGCCATAGGGCAAAATATAGCAAAAAAACAAGACTAGATACAGCGGACTAAGAAAATTGTTGCAGAGTACAACAGCTTCAATGAGTTCCCAACAGTAAGGCAGCTTAAAATGAGCTCACACCAGAACACTACATCAGAACCATTGGAGATTCCCAACCTTTACTGATTCCCTCACTAGACTAAAAGCTAATCCAAGCAACACTGGACATCAGAACTCCAGGTTTATTAGCCATCCTTGACCGCTGTGACAAAATTATTCAACCAATTATTAACATATAATAACCATTGCCAACAAAAACCATGGGAAAATCTCAACTCATTGATTTCGGAACCACTAAAAATTGGCAGTGTAAATAATCTGAAAAAAGAAAAGTCAATGAGAAACGAACATGGCTCACCGGAACAACCCCAATCGCTATCAAAAGAACCAAATGAAAAATGTACACTCATGGGAATCCAAATAAACTAGGAGGAATTGATTGAGCACCTGATTCCATGGCAGGGGCAGCGTCTAACCCCAGAAATATTTCTGGGAAACAAGCTGCTACGAGCAGAACATCCCCCACAAAGGTATCCAAGGAGCTGAATCCACCCCCGGATTGGGTTGGATTAGCGCCGGGTCGCAAACAAATCCAAAGCTACCTGCACGGGGAGTAACCGAGACACGGATCTGACTGCATGGACTCGCAGCAAAGAGAAACCAGAACGAAACTCCTGCATGAACAATTCCTTTTACCGATAAAACAAATCACGCTGGTTGGATCTCCCGTCTGCGCCACGCGAATAAAGGGGAGAAGGGAGGACGAGGAGAGAGAAATTCGAGGTGTCGCTCGGCGGTGGAAGGAGGACGTCGGTCTCTCTTAGGGCGGCGGCGGCCAATTGAGGGTTCGGCGGCCCGATGGTATCCCTGACGTAGGCAGGAGTCCCGGAGGCGGAAGGGGTCGGGACTAGGAGGAGGCTCTCTCTCTCTCTTTTCCGTCTTTTCCCGTGAGAAAGCACCGACCCAAGGATAGGGGCATTATCTTTGGATTTTTTTTTTCCGTTACAACAGTTTGGACCATTTATTACCGAATTTTTTATTTTTAGCCTTTTTTTAAAAAAAAAATTATAAATATGTCCCTGGAGGTATGATTTTAAAATCTGGAGGCGTCGAGCTTACACGTCTCGGCGCCATCGCTGCTGGCGCCGAGGTCTTGGGCTCGACGCAGACGTGGCGGTGACTTATCAGGCATTTCGGCGTCGTAGATCTTAGCGCCGAGCTTAGCGTCGTAGATCCTGGCGCCGAGCTTGACGCCAATATTAATGGCGCCGAAGTGGTGTTTGAACCCAGCCCCCAACCTTTTTGCTCGAGCCTTCTTTCTGTTTTTTCTCCTCCCTCTCGGGTTTTTCTCTCCCCACTTCGCCCTACCTCACGAATCGACATATTGGACTTTGAAAACTTTGATTTGATCCGTAGATTTTTTAGAGCAAGGTATCCTCACTCTCCTCCTAATTTTTTCGCATCGATTCGGTATATATTAGTCGGATTTTTCAACCTAAGAATCGTCATTACTTAGGGTTTCATGCAATTTTTAATATTTGTATTATACACCCGTAGGATGCCAAGGCGTAGAAAAGCTAGCAAACCAAGGTAACCTCAGCGTATGTTGTTATGTTATGAGTTTATTATTGTGCATCAAATGGTAAACCCTAGGTTTAGTTTTAATGTTAATTTCTTTCCGTTCTTAGAACAAAATTGGTTGAATTATAGTTATGGTCGGATGACCGGAAATGCCTTCGACCCATTGTCTGTGTCTAGTGGTGTTCCACTGCCCATGTGCTTTTACGATGATCCTTGCAAGGTAGCCAAGTCCGATGAAGAGGACACATATAGGCAGAGGTATTGAATGTATTCCAATTTTGCGTTTGAGCCTACACTTCGTCAGCGCCGCATTAACAAGATGGTGAGGAATTGATGTTTGAGTCATATGACATCTTGCATGATTTTTTTGTTTTATAACAAATGCATTTTTATAGACCTCTCCACCGCTATATGATTTTGAGCAGTGAATCGGTACTGAGATCAAGTCTGAAGACAAGGAATGGATGCATAAACTGTTGCGGTGGGAGGCAAAGGACAAGGAGATGATAGAGAAGAGACGTGAAGAGGAGGCTGCAAAAAAGTAGCACAAGGAAGAGGAAAGGAGGCGTGTTGCTGCGTATAGGGAGGAGAGGAAGAAGAAGAAGAAGCTTGAGCGTGCACGTCGAGCGAAAGCAACGATGGAGGAGAATCCTAATGCCCCGAGGAAGAGAAAGTGGCCTCGTTGCACTTAGTAGTCTCCATGACTTGCTAGTTCTATGGTTTATTTATGAACAATGTTGTCTACTATCGACACGTATTTCTAGTATTATTGTGTTGTTTAATGTGGCATAGTATTGAACTTTTTATTATGTAGTTGTTTTCATTATTTGTGGTCATAATATTTAGTATAATATTGTGGACATTGTGAAATATGATCACGTGCTGTAAACAAAATCTAACGAAGTAGGACATTATATAATTCAACACACAAAACACATAAAATGATATGTGAGAACATGTACCAAACTAGGGTACAAAGTTTCTTCTACTAAACCTAACATACCTTAAGTAATTAAACCAAACAACAAATACATGGATGTGCCATGTGAATAAGATATGGTCGTCCTAGTAGTGTGATCACATAGAAAATTGTGTTGCACTTTTTTCACAGTAGCCTTTCATTGTTGGTGGTGGTGGTGGCGGGGGTGACGGCGGAGGCCCCTTATTCTTGTGGTTAGGGAAGTAAGTAGCAATGCATCCAGTATTGCGTATATATAGGCAGAGGCAAGTTTAGTTGTTGTTTTAATATGTTATAACAGGTCACAAGAAGCCTAATTAGTTTCACTAAAGAGCCTATTTTAATAGACACTAAAAAGCCTAGATTTATTTTCTGAAAAGTCTATTCGTCGTTGACATGATAAATCACTAAAAAGCCTAGATGCTATAGATGTACTATGTAAGTAAAGTGATAAATCACTGCTGTCATCGTACTCCTCGTCTTTGTAACTGAAAAGTCTATTTTCATTGTCTGAAAAGTCTAGATTCGTTCGCTGTTACTGAAAAGCCTAGATGCTATAGGTATACTATGTAAGTGAAGTGATAAATTGCTGCTGTCATCATACTCCTCGTCCTTGTAACTAAAAAGTTTATTTTCATTATCTGAAAAGCCTAGATTCGTTCACTATTACTGAAAAGCCTAGATTCATATGCAAAGCGTCTATACGGTACGATTGGACTATACACATTCTAATGAATTTACATTTAATCTGTACATTTGTAACTTTTTAGCAGTGTAGTATAATTAATGATTCATGGAAAAAATTCGCAAGAGTTTCCCTTATTTTAGGAGCATCAACGGTTACAAACAGAGACATCATTATATAATCCAAACATTTAATCGTCCAAAGAGCACAATACAACCACATCGAACATCATAATCAACATAACATGTCTTGCATAGTCCAAATAGTCCACAATAACCATATAGTCCCAAATAGTTATAGGAAAGTAACTATAAAATCTATAATAGTGTATACTAACATCTACCACAAAACCCTCACTGCTTTCTAGTCTTACCCTTACCCTTGTGACCAAGAGCGTTGGTACCTGGAGTGTAAGGGTCAGGTGGACGGCGTCGCCTAGTACCTGGAGGCTGTGTAGGCTGAGTCGAGGGAGTGTCCTAGAGCTGAGAGGGGCCAAGCTCCTCGTGCCTCTAGTCCACATCATCGTCGTCATCGTCGTCCTTGTCCTCGTCCTCGTCCCCTGCAGGTGCTTGGCTAGAGTAACCTAAGCCTCCTCTGTTTGCGGAAGGAACGTACACATCTTGTATCGTGTCTGTCCTGCAACCATAATGAGCAGCCACACGGCGTAGCCAACGTGACAGCCTCTGTTGTACAAAATTATGTAAACTGAAAGAATCTAACGTATTAATGATATGCTTGAAAGAATATTTTGAATCTTATGTCTTGGAAGCTATGCGTGTCGTCGTCCCTGACTCTCGGACGAAAGCGTTCAATGTCTTCAACGGAACATTTGAGGGTATTGCCCTACAACAAAGTTCTCAGTAATAATACTTCTGAACAAATAGCAACAAGTTTTATTTTCTTTTATACAAGAATCTAACATATTATAAGGATGTTATGACTCGAAGTTGGCACTAACTTAAATAGATACCTCTAACGCATAATGTATTGGTATGCAACTTAACGTAAAAAATAAGGCCATTAACTTACCACTCTGTCCAAGATTGGTCTTACCTCCACCTGCCTTCCTGCACGAGTAGATTGGTCGTACGTTGTGTCTTCATCGTCGGACGACTCGATGTCAGTGTAGTCATCTTCTATCCATTGTAGCCTCAGTCTGCAACATGTCGCATGTTGGTACCAAGCTTGGTACCGCCTAAACTCACGGTTCGTGTGCGGCTCATTGTTCTTGTCCACGTTGTCATGCATCTGCTCCCACTGCTCAATGTAGTACTGGTGGTGCTTCTCTTAGTCAAAAATCTTTCTATTCTTCTGATGATCCAACCTGCATGTATGTCATCATTACTTGAATCCATGTACATGTCACCATATTAATAGAAATGGATCATCATGAGACATTTAAAATAGTAAACACTTACTTGTGTAAGTCAACGCCAGTCGATAACGGAGCCGTTGGCCAAAGCTGTCTCACTCCAAGTTGGCTTACAACTCTATCTGGTAGGTGAAACTCGACAACATAGAAATAGATTAGAGGGCACCTCATCCTATAAAAGTCGTTGTCGCACCCACACATGTTGCTCAAATGAAAGGAAAGTGCCCCCTCTCCATCGTACGGCTCCCATGACACCTGCAACATGTCCAAACAAGATGTTAGATGGTATGCTAAACCATTTCAAACCACCATGGGAAATAAAATTTACTTATATTAGACACTATGAGCGTGTCTAGCTCGTTCATGAACTCAATGTATGCCCGCTATAACCTCGCGTGCGGAACCCTAACCTAGTCCCAAAGGTACACCCACATCGACTGCCGACGTGGAGGCTGACCTGGGAACCACTCATGATGAGCTAGAACCTCAGGATGACCAACTGGTAGACGAGCCCACATCCACAACTGAAGTAGGTACATGCATCCACTAAGTGATGCTGTGGATGAAGTCTAACGACACCCCTCGCAAAGCTGTCGGTAAAGAAAACCCAAGACTGTAGAGCCCCAGCTGTACTGACCCATATGGTCCCAATCACTAAGGTAGTGGACCCATATCTATGATGTAGTGTCACCCATGGCATCGGGGAAGAGAACATAGGCAAACATATGTAGGATCCATGCCCTACAGTATTATCCAATTGTCTCCTCATCTGCCTCCTCGGGGCACTGTGCGAACTCTTACTAGAGACAGGAGATTAGAACTCCAGAAGTGCGAGCCCCTTGCTTGCAAACCTCATGCCCAAGGAAGGCCTCTACTCATGCTCTCTAGCCTTCTGACCTACACTGCCCAGTAACTGCGTTGCCATGAATTCTCAGGCCTAGCATCTTCTGATAGTCCTAGAGCGTGACTGTCATCTCTCCGAAAGGTAAGTGGAAGCTATGAGTCTTCGGCCACCACCTACATTTTAGACAAAGCAAGATTACATGTCAAAAAGACAAGCGCATGAACAAATGGCCATGAATGGAGACAACGATTGAAGATAATACATGTCAACCAACGTAGTTATGGCCGCTGAGTTAAACTTGGGCAACCCCACTGATGAGGACATGACACCCATGCATACGACCATGTTTGGCACATGGTATGGAGGGGTAGGAGACCAGCAACGGTGTCCAAGTCAAGAAGGAGGCCCGAGGCTAATTCAGTTTGAGTCCCTAAGGTGGAGGCCCAAAGCAACTCAAGTCCAAGTCTGCCTCGGCCTCCAGAACTAGTCTGCCTTAAACTGGTCACCCAGGACGCATCCAGACTCCGTTTTCGACGATCCACATATGGTTGGAAAGCTAATTTGATAAGGAAGCTAATCCAAGTGGTCTCACATCAAAAGCCCTTCAGAATCAATGGTAATCGTCGAAACAAGTCAGCGTCCAGAATCTGCCAGGTGCTGCAACACCGTCTTTTGGTCCGTTGGACCGTGTATCGTGTTTTGGCCCATTAGGGGGTGCGTCTAGGGTAGACGACGACCCTAAGACTTTTATAATCATATGTTGCCACCGTTATTAAGTTTTGGGTTTTGCTTAGACTAATCTGTCAAGAACAGTTTTGCCATTCATCGGTTTGTGAGACCCCAACTTCGTGAGATTAATCATTCATCTATAATTTGGTTGCTTTCTTTCTTGTTCTTGCTTATGTTCTTTATTGTGCAGGTAGGGATTAGCCTTCTTGGAGAGATCAACTGGATCCATGTCTTGGTTGATAACCAGAGGAGTTGTGGTGCTAAGATTGTAGGGTTTGATCTTTCAATCTAAAGCGAGATCGATGTGTCATTCTCCGCCACAACGATAGTTACCTCTACCTGATAGAAGATCAGGATCCCTGTTCCCATTACTACATGTCCACCCGGCGTGGCTACCATGTTTCTGCACCGACACGCATTCTGGCATGCCCGGTGGGATGACACAATCATCATGGCAACTTACAACAACAGGGACATTCTTATGGTGCCTTATGAAGACCTACCTGATGAAGATAAAGATGTCATCAGCAAAGCTATAGAAGAATTCCATAACAAATGTTTGTTGTCCTACACAAAGACATGTGGCAATAAAGTTATTTAGAAATATCCACTACCAAGAGTTTTGATGTATGGGCAGTCAGATACAGACGAAGCTAATGATAGGCGTTTTTTCGTAGATGTTGTAAACAAATATGTTCATAATGCCATGTTGAACAATAATATAGCTTTCTTAAACACATTCCATAATATCATGAAAGAGGTGTTTCATGGATGTCCAATTGATCAGGTTGGGCAGCTTATTACAACATCCCTCATCCATTGACTCAGGAAAAAATCAAGCCGGTACTAGCCATTAAGAAGCAACACTAACTATTAATGATGATATCCAGGCAGTTCAGAGCTCATCTGAGCAAGTTCAAGGTACCACTACTAATCAAATACAGAATAATCCTAGATCATGAGTGCAGTATGTGCAACAGCCAACAAGGCAAATTCAGAATCAAATGGTTAATTTTAGCACATCAGGCCAAATACCGTCGTCGGTTCAAAAAATAGCGCCATTAATTCAAAGAATTCATAGAGATATAGATCCCAACATCTACAACTAGAGACTTCAAGCAACAAATCAGTAAAGGACCCAACAGATAAAGATTCTACAAGGATATCATTATGGCACAGATTACAATACCCTTCATATGATTCTAAATCCAAGGTATCAAGGTACCTAGAATTTTAACCCACAGATGGGTCAATAATTGTAGAGAAATTCATATTCAAATGCTAATGAGTTGTTGCTCAAAGTAACCAAGTTAATGAAGAATCAATTCAGTTTGAAACCAAAAGGACAGACCTTGTCATACAAACATCCATATCTAGAGTGGTATGATATGGTCGCTCTTCCTATAAATTACAAGCTCTCGGAATTTGCTAAGTTCACTTGTCAAGATAGCACAAGTATAATAGAACATGTCAGTCGGTATCTTACACAGTTGGGCAAAACATCTATTGAAGAGGTTCATCGAGTTCATTTCTTCTCCTTGTCCCTCTCAGGACTAGCCTTCACTTGGTTTTCATCGTTGCTAGTTAATTCCATTGCCAATTGGACTGACCTAGAGAAGAAGTTTCATACATATTTCTATACTGGGATAGGAGAAAAGAAAATCACAGATTTGATGACCATAAGGCAGAGAACTAATGATTCAGGTGCTGAGTTTCTTCAGAGGTTCCATGAGACTAGAAATTTATGCTTCTCATTGAATCTAGTTGATAATCAGCTAGCTGCTTTAGCTATTCAAGGAATGTTGCCAACATGAAGGGAGAAGTTGCTTAGGCAAGAGTTTAACAATTTAAGTTAATTGGCTCAACGAGTGGCAGCACTCAATAGCTAATTCTAGAATATACGCAGAGATACCCGATTCTAGAAGAGTGTCACAATTGCTGAAACCTATAATCCATATTCAGTTGATGACGATGATGAGGACGATGAAGAAGAAGAGATTGCTACGACCGAATAGAGTTGGGATAAGAAAATAGTAATGGTGCCAAATTCTTGGGGAAAAGGAGTTGAAGAGAGCTATGATTTCGATATCGCAAAATTGGACAAGCTTTTCAATTTCTTGCTTGAGAGAGGACAGATCAAGTTGTTCGCCAATCATATTATGCTACCTCCTGATCAGTTAAAGAATAAAAAGTTCTATAAATTTCAAAATGCTACTTTTCATTCTACTAATGAGTGCAGAATTTTCCAGCAACATATATAGATGGATATTCAACAAGGAAGGCTTAAATTTGATACACCTTGGAAGATGAAAGTTGATGATAATCCTTTCCCAAGAGATCAGAACATGGTTGATGCTAAGTTGCTCAAAGGGAAGACTAACGTCCTAACATCAACTAGGGCCAAAGAAAATGGAACAGTCGATCCAGAGTTACAAATATCGGCTAATGAATATAGAGAAGTTAAGAGACGTTGTGACCAACAAAAGAGCCGATATGAGCAGGGAGAGACGTCAAGGAACGGGGTGATAAGGCTGTGTGTCACTTCTTGAATTTTGTTGAATAAATGGCTATGGCAGAAGGAAAATGATTATCAGCATTGGTTGGAAGAGAAAGAATACCAACGTCAACAAGAAAAAGAGAGGTATTAAAGAAAACAAGCTAAATCATATTAGAATTGTCCTTTCTTCAGATATTGTTGGAATGAAGGTTCAAGATTGCCTACTAGAAATAATTATCTAGAGTGCAGTGAGCAATATTGGGAGTTTAGGCAATCTTAAGCCAACCGTCGGTCTATCCATACTTGAGATGAGTATCATCAAAATAATATGGATCGGCGCTTAAAAATAGAAGTGTTCATGATCGGCTTGAGAAGCGAGTTGTTGATCAAAATTGGACTGATTATGAAGAAGAAGGTAATGAGGAAGAGTATGTTTGGTAGGAAGGGTAATGGTGTCCAAGGAGGTTTGATAAGAAGCCAGAAAAGAAGGGCACAATACCTAAGGAACAGAGATCTAGAATAGGGTCCAGACATCTAGCAGACCTCAAGTATGGCGTGCTAAACAAACAGCCGATAGGGGTCAACCATCGGCTAATATTCAAATAGCTTTTCTGTTGCTGTTAGAATTTAGAGTTCCAGCAGACCAAGAAGTCTATACAGATTTTGATGAATCGAAGTATGAGGAGATAGTTGCCTAAGTTGACTAGTTATACAGTAAGCTATATTTGATAAGCCAGTCAAGCATCGGCACTTAAAAGCTATATACGTAAAAGGTTTCATTGATGGGAAGCCGATGAGCAAAATATTGGTGGATGGAGGTGCTTCTGTTAATCTTATGCCTTATGCTACTTTTTAAAAGCTTGGCAAGGGACTAGGGGATTTGATTGAGACTGACATGATGCTTAAGGATTTTGGAGGTAATGCATCCAAGACCAGGGGTGCAATAAACGTTGAATTGACGATTGAAAGTAAGACTTTACTTACCCCATTCTTTGTCATTGATGGAAAGGGTTCATACAGTTTACTCCTTGGTCGTGATTGGATTCATGCAAATTATTGTGTACCATCAACTATGCATCAATGCTTGATTTAGTGGCATGGAGATGATGTTGAGCTGGTTCATGCTGATGATTCTATGGAGTATCGTAACAACTGATCCAATGTATTGGGAACTAGAAGACTTCGAGTGTTTTTCTGGCAAGCTATGGGAAGGAGGCTTCATTAAGATCAATGATGAAAGCCAACAACCGATCCAAGCAGCCGGCTCTGAGAGTTTGTTTTAATGGATAATTCAATAGATGGTACAGATAATAAACTAGGACATGGCTTTACATCAGCCGATGAATTAGAGGAGATAGATATTGATCCTGGAGATAGACCTAGGCCGATGTATGTAAGTGCTAAGTTGAATCTTGAGTATAAGTAAGAGTTGATAGATTTATTAAAGGAATTTAAAGACTGTTTTGCTTGAGAATATTATAAGATGCCTGGTCTAGATCGATCAATTGTTGAACATTGGTTGTCAATCAAACCTGGATATCAGCCGTTTAAACAAGCTCTGAGGAGATTTAACCCAGATGTTCTTGATGATATCAAAAAGGAAACAAAAAGATTACTAGAAGCGAAATTTATCTGATCGTGCCGATATGCAGAGTGGATATTGAGTGTTGTTCCTGTGTATAAGAAAAATAGAAAGTTAAGAGTTTGTATCGATTTCAAAGATCTGAACAAGGCTACACCAATGGATGGTTATCCTATGCCAATAGCTGATATGTTGGTGGATGCAGCAACCGGGCATAAGGTTATTAGTTTTATGGACGACAATACAGGTTATAATCAATTTTTTATGGTTGAGGAAGACATAGCAAAAATAGCTTTTAGATGCCCTGGCGCAATCGGTCTATTTGAATGGGTTGTGATGACCTTTGGTTTGAAGAATGCCGATGCAACTTATCAGAGGGCGATGAATTATATTTTTCATAAGTTGATCAGTAGGATTGTTGAAATCTACATTGATGATGTGATGGTAAAATCTAAAGGGTACAAGGAATATCTAGCTGATTTGCGGGAGACTTTGGAGTGCACAAGAAAGCATGGTTTAAAGATGAATCCCAATAAGTGTGTCTTTGGAGTGTCAGCTGGACAATTTTTGAGTTTTATGGTCCATAAAAGAGGAATCAAAATTTGTCAGAAAAGTATGAAAGTGATCAACGAGGCAGTGCCCCCGACTACTAAAATAGAGTTACAGTCTTTGCTTGGAAAGATTAATTTTATCAGGAGGTTTTATTTCAAATTTGTCAGAAAAGATTATGCCATTTTCTCCTTTGTTGAAGTTGAAAAATGATCAAGAATTTAAATAGGGTGACGTACAACAAAAGGAGTTTGAGGAGATAAAAGAATATATGAAATGTCCACCCGTGCTGGTCCCTCCTCAGCAAGGTAAGCCTCTTAAGTTGTACATGTTGGCCGATAACTAAACAATTGGATCGGCCTTAATGCAAGAGTTAAGTTGTACGTGTCGGCCGATAACCAAACAATTGGATCGGCCTTAATGCAAGAGTTTAAAGGAAAAGAACGAGTTGTTTTCTATCTAAGTAGAAGGCTTTTGGATCTAGAAACAAGATATTCTCCTATTGAAAAGTTATGCTTGTGCTTATATTTCTCTTGCACTAAGTTACGACATTACTTGTTATCGGCTGAGTGTACAATTGTTTCTAAGGCTGATGTGATCAAACACATGCGATCAATGCTGATATTAAATGAGAGAATGGGAAAGTGGATCCTTGCATTGTTAGAATTTAACTTGAGGTATGAATTGGCTAAAACAGTCAAGAGGCAAGTAATAGCCAATTTTGTCACCTAGCATCATAGGCTGAGTATTGGCTATGTAGAGCCGATACCTTGGACGTTATTCTTTGATGGATCATCGTGCAAGTAAGGTGGTGGCATTGGTATTGTTATTATTTCACCTTGGGGGGGTAGATTTTGAGTTTGCTTTTCTGACTAAACCAATGACTACCAACAATCAAGCAGAATACGAAGCTATTCTTAAGGGGCTTCAACTTCTTCATGAAGTAAAGGCCAAGGCAATTGAAGTATTTAGATATTCATAGTTAATTATTAATCAGTTGATCGGCCTATATGAATGTAAAGATGATATTCTGAAGGGATACTATGATGAATGCCAAAGGTTACTCAAGGAGTTTCCTCATATTTCTCTTCAACATATTCCAAGAGCGCAGAATCAAGAGGCTAATCGGTTAGCTCAAAGTGCGTCAGGTTATCGAGTGTTTCAAGAGATCTAAAGTAGCGAAACCTTAACTAATGATTGGAGAGTTGAAATAACCGATTACCTTAAGAATTCATCATAGGAGGTTACTAGGAAACTAAGGTATAAATCGACCAAGTATGTCTTGCTAGATGATCAGCTATATTATAAGACAGTCGATGGGGTATTGCTTAAATGCTTAAATCAAGAAGAAGCTAAAGTGTTGATGGGTGAATTACTTGAAGGGATATGTGGAGCTCATCAATTAGCTTATAAGATGAAATGGATTATTCGTAGGACCGGATATTTCTAGCCAACAATACTAGAAGATTATTTTGAATATTATAAGGGATGTCAGGATTATCAATATTTTGGTAATATTCAGAAATTGCGCGCATCGGCTATGAATCCGACAATCAAACCATGGCCGTTTCGAGGTTGGGAAATTGATTTAATTGGCCAGATTTTTCTGCCTTCAAGTAAAAGACATAAGTTTATATTGGTAGCAACAAATTACTTCACTAAGTGGGTTGAGGCAATTCCTTTGAAGCCAGTAACCTCAAAGAACATGGTTGATTTTATCAAGGAGCATATTGTGTATCGTTTTGGGAGTTCAAAGATTTTGCTGCCAGTATGGGAATTAAGTTATTAAATTCTTCTCCTTATTATGCTCAGGCTAATGGCCAGGCAGAGGTGTCCAATCAAATTATGATTAAGCTAATCAAGAAAAAGATCGAAGAACAGCCAAGGAAGTGGTATTCAACGCTTAATGAGACATTATGGGCATATAGGATGGCCTATCATGGATCGATTAAAGCGTCACCTTATGAACTTGTGTATGGTCATAATGTAGTCCTTCCTTGGGAGATTTAAACTGGATCAAGGCATGTCATGTTGCAAAATGATTTGTTAGCCAAAGTTTACAAGAATCTTATGATGAATGACTTAGAAGACTTAAGTTGCCATCGGCTACATGCTCTTGAGAATATCGAAGCCAATAAGCTAAGGATTACGAAGTATTACAATAAGAAGGTTAAGAGCAAACAATTTTCTCAAGGAGACTTAGTCTGAAAGGTGAAATTACCGATCATGTCAAGAGATAGCAAGTTTGGCAAGTGGCCACCTAATTGGGAAGGACCTTATCTGATTAAACGTTGTGCGCCTAGCAATGCTTATATTTTAGAAACACTAGAAGGAAAAGAGAAGTTTCATAGAGCAATCAATGGAAAGTATCTAAAGAAATATTATCCTAGTGTTTGGATTAATACTTGATAGCCAATTTATTCAGTCATCAGCTCTAATAGCCAGTACTAGAAGGGTATCACCTCTAGTTAAAAAATAGACCCGAAGGGGTAAAAGCTGATATGATTTGTATCGCCTATAGAGCAAAAACAAACACCGAGACAATCATGATGTACACAGAATATTGCAGGAAGTTCACTGAGACACGATCACAGAAAAACAGGGATTTCATTCATTGATAAGTTTGTACTAGTTACAAGCTAATCGAACACCCTGTTTACAACGTCCTGAGCCGAAGTAATGTCCACGATGGCCGCTATGGCATCTTGGAAGTCCTCGATCAGATCCTTGTGCGTGCTTGGGTCATCGGCCATCGGAAAGCCCGGCTCCATGGTGCGGAGATCATGCCCGGTCTGGACCTGCGCCGCTGCTAGAGCCATCTTTGTGCCACGGTGTATGCCGTGGAGGGTGATCTCCTAAACATGCATCGGAACGTCCTGTAGGCGGTTGTTGAGGAGAGGGCCCCAGGCGTTGATGGCCACCGTAGCCGTGTTCACCGCCAGTTGGAGGTTCTCCAACTGCACCATCAAGGCTGGAAATCACAGAAACAGAGGAGCTATCAAGACAAAGATAGTGGAAATTGAAACGAAGGTTTTCCTGGAGTTCCTCTTACCTGCCACCATGGTGTCAGACTCAGCCAACCGTGCTCGAGCAGCGTTGGCTTCTTTCTCGGCAGTGAGGAGGGCTGCTTGAGAAGCCTTGAGGCGGCTCTCAAGCTGACCGTTCTCTCGAGTTGCCTCGGAGTAATGGTCCTTGGCCGCCCTCCAATCCTGGAGGAAATGCCAGGCGTCATCACTGTTGTAGGAGTCAGAGGAGTCCGATAATGAGTCCGGTGCGACAGCAGTAGATGTGGCGGTAGAAGGCCCACCGGTCCTGAGAGGAAGCGGCCGGAGGCTATCATTGAGGACAAGCCTACAGATGCATTAGTAGATGATTCTCGCTATGGACGGGAGCATCCAGTATTACCTCATGCGGCGGAGCCGCTAGCTGACCAGGACCACTTCCTCTAGGAGATCTTCCGCTGTGCGCTTGCCACAGTGATCTTCTCCTACCATGGATGCCAGCCTAAATCATGGAAGACAAAGGGAAACTGCTATGGGGTTTGTAAAGGCGGAGAAGTACAGAGAGCAGAGGCGATTGCAGGTGTAGATGTGCTTGAAGCCAAAGCCCTTAGCCGTTATTTATAGCCATGGAGATAGGATGGTCGATATCTCGGGATATGCAAAGGCAAGCCCAATTAATGGAAGAGGGAGCGCCGTTCTGCCAGTACCGAGGGAAAAATGCGGCTATTAATGACTGGGGAGGAATTTGAAAAGTTTTACCATGAGAGCCGTTTCAGATTTAATCGAGTTAGATCAAATCATAAGTCAAAATTGGCTAATACAAAATGGCTATTCTACTGAGCCTCGAGGAGACACACAACAGGCCTGATAACTACTTACAAATTGGTACATGGAACATGAGTACAAGGCAAAAGAGGAGTCACTTAAAATGAAGAAATTGTTTGCTAGCTTCTCCTATTACAAACTAAGGGCTGGAGAACACTTTGTTAATTATGTCTTTGGCCTAGGAAGCGAAGGCTATGGAGTTGGCGGTGTTGAAGAAGTCCTTGACTAGGCGCTCATGGTCCTCAGGGAGTTCGGTGGCTGGGAACTATGGGGAAGAAGTCAAAGCTTGTGACCAGAGCGAGCTTGCGCAATAGCCAATGCCATGGCAGCACCATGACGAACACCATGAAGGGCAACTTCTCTGATGTGGTTTGGGACATCATACAGGCAAACCATCGGCATGGCACCCCTGGCATTGATAAATCCTACCACATACTTTGCAGCTGATCGAAGACTTTCCAACTAGGCCAATAGGTCTAGAAAGATTCAAGGAAGGGATAATCAAGATTTTGAGGATAGCACTAAAGGAAACTAAGAATTGTGGTGGATATCTCTCCCATAATTCTAGCCTTGGCCTCGGCCAGCCTCGCTTGAGTGGAGTTGGCCCCATGTTTTGAGATGATGAGAGCGTCCTACAGCGCATTCAGATGAAAGTCCATCCACCCAAGATCATGGGTTGCATTCTCCTAGTGTGGTGGCACAGACTCGTCGAGGGCCTCTTTAGTAGGCCTCTTGCTGCTCTCCATATCTCCAAGCCTATTAGAAAGCAAATCGCACCAAAGTCACAGAAGGTTTGGGACGAAGTAGGTTGTTTTTCGATCCACAACCATGGCCCGTATATATAGCCCGAGAGATGAGAAGATAGACTTCGTCAGGGGTATGGAATTGAAGTCAGTTATGGAAATGGATCAACACTGTAGAAATTCAAGGAATGGTTCATGGAAGCACAACAGATTCAGACTTATCGTTTCCCATAAATTACAGATACCATGGGATTGATACAAAAGTTTACATTAACCAACAATCAACCCACTAAGACTTCCTTGGGTTGAAGGGAGCCCGGATCCCCATAAGGTCGAAGGTCATCACGGACCGAGTCATATCGGCCCGCTGATAGAAGTAGCATTAGGGGAGAGAAAATGCCGCCTGCTAAAAAGAGCACTTGATAGAGTGAACAAGGGGAAGGTGTCCACACATTTGAGCCCTTGCAAACACTAGAACAGCTCTGCGCTGATGGTGAGAAAACTCAGGTGACATCACAAGAATTCTTCTAACCGCAGCAGCTGATTCTCTTGCTCGACAAGGCGCTAAAATGAGCTACACAATCGCCCTATGCACAAGAATTCTTCTAACCACTCAAGACCCTCATAGTAAGGAATTAGACCATGGAGGGTCTAGCAGAGCCAAGGGCACTCGAGGAGGTAAGCAGAAGGGAAACATAACTGAATCATTGGGTTGCTCTTGCCAGGGTCGGATAAGCATTTATAGTCGGTCTGGAAGATTGAATCCAAGCGCCCGTGAAGCAATAGTGCTCTCATAAAGCTTTAAAGTGTAGGCTCATAAGCAGGCAAGGACGTTGATAGGCCCTAGATCAAGGTTCTCTACCCTTTACTATGGACCCATCAGGGGTACAGATGTGGTAATTTTAGAATAAAATTACTTTTATCCCAAAATTGGGGGAGCATGTGTTTACACCAAAATTTAGGAAAGAAGAACGCAAGAACTCAAGGCTTATAAAATTGTATCATCAAGGGATCGATCGGGTGTGAATCAAGGTCAGCTGGTTTTGATGCAGTGTCGAAATCGGCTATTTTATAGATGACATCAGCAGACAATATCAACGGACTATGTAAGGATGGCGTCGAGGGGGGAAAACATGTCGGACTCTACAAAAAAGAAAAAATTAGGGTCTAAGTTATCTTAACTTAGAAATGTTTTCTCTTATACCAAAGATTATGATGAATCATACTTGAGTATGATTCATGTTTAGATTCCGGGTATAAATATTGAACCCCGGCTATTGTAAAAAGGGATCCAAGAATCAATCAATACCAATTACTTTTTTCGGCTTCACGCCAATCCTTAGGAGTAGGAGTACTATAGATCTCAGCGAGTTCTTCAACAAGTAGGGCTGCATCGATCTGGTCGACCTCTGACTTGTTTGTAAGTACCGTCATGACTTATACTTTTGTTTGTAAGGCTGCATCGGTTTGGCCGACCTTTTACGAGCTCTAGTATGAGTTAGTTATCGATCTTTATCTAGTTCAAGTACGGTTACATCGGTTAAGTTCGACCTCCACTGCTCAAATTAGATTAAGGTCAAGTTATCGGCTTTACCTAAAGGTGGCATCCTTTGGGTAGATTCATTAAGTTACCGATCTTGCTGATGTTCTTGTTGTCATTAGTTTCAGCAATATCAACCTGTCCGATCGAGATCGATCTAGATTGGCCTCGCATCCTTTTAGTCTATCGTTTATTTCGTCACATTGCGATGGTTCTTACTCTAAACGACGGATTATATTTTATCGGTCGTTCTACTTCGATCTTGATCGTGCATAGTATGTGGCTAAGGCATGTCTGATCTTGAGAAGATTTACTAGCTAGTTGAATCTGGTCTATAGCTTGCTATTATGGTTGTAATGATCCGGTCGATCCCTACTGTTAGCACTTTAAATCAAAATATGCTAGTTGGTAGATTTGCTTTCGACTAGGCATGACCTTGGCTGTTTGTTATGCCTGTATCGACTAAATAGCTGATTGCCAGTACTTTAACGCTTATAGTGTGTCTTCACGATTCTATTAAATGTGAATAGATATATTTATTTTAAAGGTTTGATCTGTTATCTTTATCATGACTGCCATCGATCCGGTCGAACCTCACTGTTAAGGATAATAGGTTAGATTTAATGAGTTTATAGATCTGTCCATATTAAACAGTCGATTGTTTACATGCTGTAATTCCTTTTCTACCTGAATCGGCTATTTTAGCTGATTCGTCTGTGCTTTCATAGATATGGCATGTTTTCATGAACCTGTTGAAGTATGATCGGTTCTATGAATTTTCTGGTTCTAGACTATCATCATCATCATAATTGCATCGATCTGATTGAACCTCACTGTTGACGGTAATAGATTAGATCTAGACAGTTCGTAGATTTGTCTATATCAAACAGTCGATTGTTTGCGTGGCATATCCCTTTTCACCGGATTCATTGGCTCTACACCACGTATTGATCAAATCTAATTTAGCCAATGATGTATCTTTGACGTATACATGTTAATAGCATAAGGGAAATGATCATTAAAATTGGGTGCATTGTATTCGTTTCTATAAAATCAATCACGATCCGCGAGCGTTACGGTCCTTAATAGTCGATTTCTTCTCGTATCGGCTATTTAGTCGATTTTCTCGTCTGGCTGCTCCCGAAGCGGTACACTTGGAACTATCTGGGCAAAACCGGCATGTTCCGCCCTAAATTACTGATAAACTTTCTCTCCTTGTCAATTGCAGGTCAAATTGACTGGCACGTCCTTGGGAATTCGTAGGATTGACTGGTCCTGCGTTGAAGCCAGGCAGATCTCCAGATCGTTCTGGCTTGTTGCGTGTCCACCCGGCGCGGCTACCACGTTTCCGCACCGACAATCCCCTTTTCAACCCTCTTTCTCTATTTTTTTCTTAATTGAGAAAATCATTCTCTCAATCCCTCGAAAAAGGGGAAGAACCTAATATTTTTCTCAATCTCTTTTCTTTGTTTCTCTCTCACTGCTGACCTCTAGGGCCCACGTTGGGAGGGTTACTGCCACCACGCCATGTCGTGCCCTAAGCCAGGAAAGGTCACCGCCGCCACATTGCGCCTCGCACCGCCCACACTAGGATGGCCACGCCATGACCCCATGCCCCGCTCTGTGCTGGTGTGCTGCCACCACCACACCGTGCCGCGCCTCGGCCAGGCCTCGGCCACCATTCCACGCCATCACTGTGTCTTGTCGCACCCACCACTACTTCGTGCACTCCTGCTATGGCACTATCAAGATGGGAGAAACTATAGAAGAGAGAAAGAAGGAATGAATATTTGTCTAGTGTTGTAATTCAGTTTTCTCAATCACCTACGCTAGATTTCAAGAGAAAGGGAAAAGAGGATTTGATGGAGATACTCTAAGGGCGTAAGAAATGACCAATCTAACTGACACCGTCTATTGAACATGTTAACAGACTTCATATTTTAACTAATCTAAAGCTTAACCACATATAAAAGGTACCAAGGTTTGAAGCCTAGTGATCTAGCTCCTACTACCTAGTTGTCTTACCACAGTATGTTGCTATGCATCATGTAAAAATTGTCACACGGATTCTTTTCACTACATTATATTATTATTATTACAAAGATGATGGCTTATTGTAAAAAATGATATTCAAGGAAAAGAATCGAGAGAACAATGGATCAATGGGATTTTCTCTTGTCGTTTACAATATGTAGTATGCTGCTTCTACAATCTACACCTGCTTAGGATGCAGAGCAGTTCTGATTTCGACGATTTACAACCACACGATTCTTTCCAGCAATAATATTGTGCTAGCCTGGGTGCGTGATGTTGTCTCTTATGCGGTAAATGGAAAGATCAGGCAGGCCGGTCGCTTTGCTACGTGGCATTTTCGTGGTGCCTAGTGTTAGCAGGGTCGCGAAGGAGCAGCGGAAACTGGAACAGCTTTATATCGCCGAGCACCTTTTTTACACCTGGAGGCGGACAATCAAGACCAGTCGATCGAGTGGGTTCGATGAGTTTAGACATTTTATTGTATAGTATAACTAATGAAAAAACGGAGTGTGCTTTTCATTCCATTCCTGCATCTAGTCAGTCAAAGTAGGAGTAAGAAAGAGACCTGACCTGAAAAAGTGACTCATCCAAGGGGTTTTGAACAAGCTGCTGCCGACCACGTCGTGCGTGTCAACTTTATTAATTGAGCCGTCCTTTCACCTGGGATCACCCGTGGGCCGTGGGAAGACCATGTTCGGTTTACTCCGTATTCGATTTGTTTGACTTCTTTTTTTAACCAGAATAATATTTTTTTCTCATAATAATTTAGCCGAAACAATATTTTTCAGCCACAATCAGTTTCAACTAAGTTTTAGAGCAGCGAACGGGTCCGGCCACCATCGGTTTTGCTACTGTCGACTTTAGCCAAGACTTTAATTAATGAAAGGAAAGGCGGCAGGTGGAGGCCCTTTGAAAACAATTCACCTCTCCCTCCGACCCAAAATATTACTAGTAGATTATGTTAGGCTTTGATAGCCGGTGTATAAAAACTTTGCATGGTTTAGAAAGATACACAACTACTTTTATTTCACATAACACATTTTTATTATATATTGTTACTCAATGTGTCATTTTCTAAAGTCCAGGACCTCGCATTTGTGATCAAGTAAGAGCAGCTCCAGCAGGGCCCCAAACAGGCCCCCAAACCATAATTTGAGGGTTTGAGCAAAAACTCCAACTCCAACAGAGCCCTCAAATTCCAACTGAGCAAAAACTACAAATCCACAAGGGAACAAGGAAGTTCATTTCACAGCAGCACAAGAAGCTGTGAGGAAGGATGTGGAGAAAGCATTTGGAGTTTTACAAGCTCTATTTGCTATTGTAATTTTGGAACAAGAATATCCTTTGGTACATAACGACAATTTGCTATGATCATGTACAACATGATAATTGAGGATGAGCGGGACGAGGGAGGTGACGGAGGGTACGACCAGACCAAGATGGTGGCAAGGTACTGAGGGAGTAGGAGTATCGACGACGTAATCCACTTGTATTGTCGGAGTTCCTCAAGATCCACAAGGAGATTGAAGACAAGCAAGCACATGAGAGGCTTCGAGAGGATCTTATTGAGCACCTTTGGTCTATTCATAGCTCCACCTAGTTTGATTGTTGCCATGGAATTTATTTGTGAAACTATGGTTGGATGAAACTGTGTGAGCCTTGGGATGTCACTTTATTCGTTTTAAAATTTGAATTGTAGTATTTGAATTTGTGGATTTAAAAATTATTCATATGCATAAACTCCTAATACTTTTGTTTGAATTTATGTCATAATAAATAGGAACAATAGATTCAGTATGTGAAAAAAACACTAACAGGAAGTAGAGGCCTTAATTTGAAAGCTCTTGCTGGAGTTCAGCTTAAAATTCAGGCCCCTCAAAAGTAGGGAAAACCCTCAAATTTAAAAAAATAGAGACCCTGATTTGAGGGCTACTATCGGAGATTCTCAAATAAATTACCCACCCGGCCCACACCGCATGGGTGAGATGCATAATTCTGTTCCAGTGTAGTGCTCACCTCACTTAGTGAGCAATTGCAGCATTGATTCTCAAGAGATTGAACCTTCGAGCCCTTCAAATTGGATGATTTGGGGCTCAAGTTGTCTGGAGGGGTAAAATGGAAGCCGTTAAAACTCCTCTTCTAAGGCCTTATTTGAATGTTGTTGGATTCATCTCGATCCACATGTGTTAGGGTGGATTGAGGTGGCACTCCAATTCACCCTAACACATGTGGATTGATGCAAATCACCCTAGTCCACATGGATTAGGAGAGATTATGACGAAAAAATAGTTAGGATAGATTTTAGTGTAACCAAACAACCCTAAGAATTTAGCATATATCCTGATTATAACCCAACATATCTCTCATCTGCCCACCAAGGTCATGCTTAATAATGTGTTGACCTTTGGGATTGGTTAGAATTCTTTCAAAGCAATACGAAAACAAAGGGAACAACAAAGAACAGAAACCCCTACCCTCTGCACACCAGATGTTCAATGAAAATATCTGAAATTCAAAACCACCGGAATATCAAAGTTTCCATAACTCAATTTCGTCGGGTTTGTATCAAGAGTTAACCGGAAGCTCTCTGAAATTAAAATTAAAATACAAATGAGGCACTAAACATCTTGTAGCTTGCAGTTGGCCCAAAAGGTATAGTCTATATGGAAGGAACTAAAACTAATACTCGGTTACGAACAGACCACCAAGCAACATGATAATGACCGGTAAGCTTGATCACGATCTGATGCCATCAGTTCTTCTCTAGAAAATATCCACCATGCTGGAACCAATGTTCTTGATCGATAATTGTTGCTCCAGTTTCACCACGTGTTCTTGAAAGAGCCGAGCTACCACCCTAATGTATTGTCTTTGTGCTTAATGTGCCTGCAAACCTTCCCCATTATAGAAAGGCACAGAATTTGTACTGTATCTCTGTACTTAGCAGATTTCATTGTGTATTGCCCACAATGCCCAGCTCACTGTTGCAAAACCAATTCAGTGACACTCACACGTGCCTAGAAGCAGTTAATGACACAAACCTGGGAACTCTCTAAAGAAGCTTTGGTATTACTGTGAAAACAAGTAAGCAACCACATGTGCTCCATAAAAAAAAACTGCAACTGGACACTGAAAGAAAAGATGGCCCTTCAATTCTCTGATCAACCCTACTAGCATTTATTTGTCCCATTGCAACCATTATTGAGGATACCTTGCCCTGACAAGACACTTGGCACAGTTATCTCAGTCTGCTGCACCATTGCATGTAGTTCAGGACAAGCAACAGCCAATGGTTGCTCAATTAGCCAAACATCATCCCAAGAAAGGTATGCTGATACCATTGCCCACCAGAAAGATTATTCCTCCACCATAAAAAAGTCAACAACACAATCACACGATGATTTACTAGCATTTTGAAGGTACAAAGACCAATACATTAGCACAAACAAGTCACACAATCATCTCTTATCTATGTGCCACCTTACACAACAACTAGAAGTCCTATACAAAACCACAAATCTAATGACACTCTCACTTAAAAAGAATAGTAAGTTGTGATGCAATGTAAAAAGAATAGTAAGCTTGGATGTGTTTACCAACTGCTCGAAAAGTGTACAGTTGAAATCATTTAATGAGATACCAATTGATAATTGACAGATTAAATAGTTCACTTCTGTTTTCTTTGCTACCCTATCTAGTTTGGTCAATCAATCTGTAACAAAAAATACCTCCAATTGCAATGTTAGTGATAAAAGTGATAACTTTCTCAACCTAAATAATAGTTAACAATTAAAATTTTATCCTGGAACAACATATGACATAATTAATGCTGAACATCGTTTGCTCTCTTACCGTTTGAGTAATGCCTGCAAAGAGCACAAAATGAAGCTTCCCTGCAACAAGGATCAACATTCAGTTACCTCTGTCTCAATTCCCATCATAGGTTTCTCACACTGCAGATCATTACTAGAAAACATTTAGTGGTTCATTGCTTCTGAAATGTAAGGAGAAAAGCCTTCATATGACAGTAAACAACTGTCAATATCAGAAAGTTCAGTTCAGTTCTGCTAGGTCAAGTTCCAACACCATTTGTGGTGGATTGTAGTGAAATGAACACAGATTATAAGATTTCAACTTATACGACTCTGCCAGCAACTCTATCTACATGTTCTATAATCGTCTACCAAGTTCTGAATATCAACATTATTAACCATACAAGATTACTATTTGTAAACTATGCAACAAGGACATCATCTCAAATTTGTAGTAGCGAACAGATGTACACAAAGAAATAGCAACAACAACAACAACAAAAACAACAACAAAACCTTTAAGTCCCAAACAAGTTGGGGTATGCTAGAGTTGAAACCCAGCAGAAGCAATCAAGGTTCAATCACGTGGATAGCTGTCTTCCAAGCACTCCTATCTAAGACTAAGTCTTTAGGTATATTCCATCCTTTCAAGTCTCCTTTTATTGTCTCTACCCAAATCAACTTCGGTCTTCCTCTACCTCTCTTCACGTTACTATCCTGGCTTAGGATTCCACTACGCACCGATGCCTCTGGAGGTCTCCGTTGGACATGTCCAAACCATCTCAACCGGTGTTGGACAAGCTTTTCTTCAATTGTTGCTACCTCTAATCTATCACGTATATCATCGTTTCGAACTCGATCCCTTCTTGTATGACCGCAAATCCAACGCAACATACGCATTTCTGCGACACTTATCTGTTGAACATGTCGTCTTTTCGTAGGCCAATATTCTGCACCATATGCAAATGTGGTACAAACTCAAGAAAGGAATTAGACACAGCTAAGTTAAAAAAATATAACAATTAGAGAGGAGACTATGCCAAACCCACTACTAATGCTACCATATTTCAAAGATAGCTCAAATCAAAGGAAACAGAGCAAGATCATTCCTCTTGATCATGCCCTTTATTAAGGACAGGGAGGACAAGAGGCCAGACCATTACAAGAGGAAAGATGCTTGCAAAACCACCCAGCATCCTACAATGGACGATATTAACTATCCAGCTCTTCCGATGCATATAAACAAGATAACCAGTCTGTTGGAATGATCTCCCAGCCAATAAGCCCAACGGCCTATTAGGCCTTGGTCACGCGCCCTGATCGGGGGCGTCCAACCCTACATGGTTGGTGGGCCCCCGTCGCACTGCGCTATATAAAGCGGTGGGGGCCGGCGGCTCATAGTACGAGGTTCACCGTGAGCCACTCCGCCCCACCAACAAACCCTAAGTCCGATCTAGTAAGGGTGTGCAGCCAGCGACGGGAAGACGCCACCGTCATCACCGTCGGCCTGACTGCACCGCTACTGCATCGCCGGACTTCATCAACTCTTCTCCGACCATCGCTGCCCGTGCGCAGAACGTCACTGACCGAACGAGATGGCCGGATCCTCCTCGACGGCGCCCTCCGATGGTCTGTACACTCCCATCCACTCTCCTCTCTCTATCACTCTGTAGTACGGTTCATTAGGTTTTCTACTTGTTCATCCCAAATACAAAGAACCACCCGACTAGATGCTACTCTAGGTGATCTCTGGATCTAACACAGTCTTCTCAGGATCCAAGAACACAAACTGAGCATTTTCTATGACATTGATATTGGAACGTGACATGTATACCCCCACCTCAGGTTCCCAACTCTGAGTGGCAAGCTATTTGCAGCCTCAAGAATCCAAAACCTATCCAGCAGCTCCCCAGCCTTGACAATAACTGGCGTGGCTTTAAATTGTTGTGACCATGTAATGTTGAATATACAAAGGATTCTTAAAGGCCATGACCCTCATTCCTGAAATTTGGCTCAAGAATTCTTAAAATAATAATAATAATAGTTATAAATTACTCAAAGGCATTTAGTTTAAACTTGTTAACAACCAGCACGTTATAGTAGAACGGACCATACACAAAAACATTGTACCACCTCCGGTCACAAAAACATGTTGCTAAGGACAAGATTTGGTCAAAGCTTAAAAATTATAAACATCAATAACTATTACATTGTTTAGTTTGAAAACATGTAAGTTCTATGTGTAGATTTGTATGCAACATACTTGCAAAGTCTATTAATTTTCAAGGATTTTTAATAATATTTTCTAGAAAAGAATAGTGGTCAAAGATAAACATCAAATACCGTGCAAAGTGTATGACATACTGCCGCCATCGCCCACTGTGAGGAACACATCTCGAGAGAAGACACTGTAGGAACCTTGTACGGCAGGGGGCAGTAGCTTTGGAAGGGCGATTGTGCCCCGCCCAGGTTGAAGCGCGGGCGGCGCACGGCAAATCCGCTGTTGAGGGAGAGAACGAGATGGCCGCTGCTGCAGTCCGATACCACTTCCTGGCCCAGTCCGAAGCTGCCGCGGTGGATGACAGCGGCGAGCTCCGGGTGCTGCGGCAGCGGCACGAATCGCGGGAACGGGCGGTCGCAGTAGGTGACGAGGTAGAAGCCGAGGGGGTGGGGCGGGTGGAGCTTGCGGAAGCGGCGGACGAAGGCCGGGTCAGAGGCGAGCCTGAGCCAGCGCCTGCAGACGGCAGCGGCGCGGACAAGGCAGGTGGGGAAACCGAGGGGGAGAAGGATTTCGTGGAGGAGGTCGCCGTTGCCGAGTACCTCAGCCATCGCGGCCGCGGATGCTTACGCCGGCGGCGGGGTTGTGGGCTCCGTCCTCTCTATCTTCGAATCTTCGATTATATGGCAGAGATCTATACCATATATGGAATCTGGTTAGTTTTTGCAGAGGCTGGGTTGGGTGGAAGGCCCAAAGTGCGGAAATGGGGATAGCGATCAAGTAAAAGCAGCGCCGTTTTCCCTGGTCTGGTTTAGTTACCAAAAAAATTTCCCAAAAAATGTTACAGTAGTCATCACATCAAATCTTACGATACGTGTATGGAGCATTAAATATAGACAAAAAAAAAACTAATTGCACAGTTTGGTTGGAAATTGCGAGACGAACGTTTTGAGCCTA
This sequence comes from Miscanthus floridulus, assembly GCF_019320115.1. Lineage (NCBI taxonomy): Eukaryota > Viridiplantae > Streptophyta > Magnoliopsida > Poales > Poaceae > Miscanthus > Miscanthus floridulus. Next base: position 46,027,356 of record NC_089587.1, read on the forward strand.
ATTAGTCCATAATTAAACACTAATTGTCAAATAAAAACGAAAGTGCTACAATAGCCAAATTCTCAAATTTCGTGAACTAAACACAGCCTGAATCGTGTCTCCAGTGTGTTTGTTTTCCTGATCGGTAACGCCGAGCGACCGTTCCACCGGACAGAACGGCCCCGCCTGCACCCCTGTCTCGCGCCTCGCGCCTCGCGTGCCCTATCTGCACCTCATGCCTCGCGCCCCCACCCGCGTGTTGCTCTCGCCTCGCACTTGCCCTACGCTCCACCGCACCTCGCGCCTTCTGCCCGCACTCACATGGTGCACAATCTAGGTCCACCTCAGCTTCATGGCATCGAGCTCTGTACATACTTCGAGCTCCGCGTCAACGAGCGTGCATTAGAGGACAACAAGTAGATAGCAAGTAGATGAACACATGTGTACAACCATATGTTTCATGTGTTTCAGATATATATTATATATGTTTCATCTAGATGCTACAAAAGTATATCTGGTATGGCATATGTTGCAATGACTATACACATATGTTGTAAGTGTATGTTTCAAATATTTCAGTTGTTTCAAACGTATGTTGCAAGTGTTTTATCTTGGCTACATATATTGCAAGTGTATGTTTTAAATGTTTCAGCTATTTTAAACATATGTTGCAAGTGTTTTATCTAGATGTTGCATATCTTGCAGTTCCCATACACATATGTTGCAACTGTATGTTGTAAATATTTTATCTATTTCAGACGTATATTGCAACAAATACTTTTTATGTTGCAAGTGTTTCATGAGCAGGCGCGGCAAGAGGGCGCAGGCGACGGTGGTCCTCTTGGGCGCAGCGGTCCCCGTGTGCGCGTGAGAAGCGAAACGGGCGCGGTAGCAGGCGCGGTGCATGAAGCTACATCTATTGGCCGGCAGCAGGCGCGTTGCACGAGGCGAAATAGAGAGCGAAGGTGCATCCATGGAGAGTCAGCAGACGCGGAGCACAGACAAAGTGAAGCACGAAACTACATGCATAGACCACGTCCGAACGTTCGGGCGCCGGTCTCTCCGTTTCCTGATACCTACCTAGCATGGCTACGATACCTCTGGCCAGCTCAAAGCACGGTTGTTATAGTGCAAGCTCAAGTGTTTGTTTCACTGATTCACAGCAAATCCGGCTAACACAAAGATTATATTTGTTTGCATGTACAAATATGTATAGCTAGTTTTCAGTAGGAATATGGTAGTCTTACCACCACATCTTCTCGTTTGTCCCCTCATTATCATCTCCCCTCATTATCATTTCATCGAGTACTCCACTAGCGTGAGCACCTGAAGGCAAATGGCTGCCGCAGCCTCCTCCCTGCAAGTGGAAGTGTGGCACGGGCCGCGTGACGATCCAGTTCGGTTGCTGCTACAACTACGCCACGGACTGTGACGGCAACCCAAAGGGAATCTCACATGCGGTGAGGAGGCGGACCCTTTGCCGCCGCCGCTCAAGTCCATGGTCCGCCTCATGTCTGGCGCTTCCTCCCGCGGACCTGCGTGCCCGACGGTTGCATCGTCAGCGTCTACGATGTGGGCGCGACTGCATCCCGCCGCACGTGGACCACCACGACTTCGCCCGCCCCTTCTACACTGTCTCCTTCCTCTTTTGGCAGGGGCCTTCAGGGTGGTCGGCCTCAGCGAGTTCGTCTGCCCGACGTCCATCTCGCTGCCCCCAGGCTCCGTCCTTGTGCTCGCCAACGGCGACGTCGCCAAGCACCATAGTTCAGAATTTCGCCCGGTTTTCGTCGAAAATCGGCGATTTTCGTTTCTATCGGTCACCTCCGGTAGATACGCATACCGGTAATTTCGGTTCAATTTCGTTTAGGTTTTTCAAATTTCAGTTAAAATTTTATGAAGATTTGAAAATTTTGACTGAAATTTCAACCGATATTCACCGATTTTTGTAATTTTTGTTTCTATCGGACCCCTCCGATATTCATATCTCAACCGGTGAGCTCCGTGATGCCAAGCACTGCGTCCCTGCCGCCCACACCAAGAGGATCTCCATCACGTTCCAAAGATGGACGCCGCCAAGCTCCTTGTCGGTTCAGGCCCGACACGGACTTGCAGAACCTCGCGTACCCCGGCTCAGCGCGACGGTCACAGTGGCGGCAGCACGCGCGCGTGCACGCCACGGCTCAGCGTGGGGGCGCGGCGGCGGTACACGTGCGCCCTGACTGTTCTCTCCACCGCCAGCCTCGCATGTTCCTACCCTTAGTTATCTCGGTGGCGTGACTTGCGACCCCTTCACGCGCTCTGGCATGGCGCGGCTGCGGCTACGGCTGCCTCACACTTGCCCCGGTTCGCGCGTTGGGCACGACGGAGGCACGGCGTGCAGGAGTCATCCATGGCGAAACCCGCACAAGGAGAAGACGAGAGAAAAAGTGGAAGGTGATAGCTATAGTCGCATTTCTCCCTCGAGCGCTCTAACGAGCTAGGATCTGGAAAAATGAAGACCACTTTCGTTTCTCGGAGACACAACTCCAAGGTGCTTTGAGGTCCGTGCAAGCTTAGCCTAGAAAGTAGGTCCAAGCTACCAAACACGCGCCGCCCCTATAGCCTAACGGTCTGGTCAGCCCTTTGTGAAGGGATACAAATGCACCCTTTATGGATGGGTTGCGCCCTTTTTTTTTTTGAGTATATTCGTTTTGGCAGTCCTACTTTTAAAATAGATAAAAACTTAAGGGATGGTTAGAACACTACTACCAGAAACGTTTTTCGTGGCGGACGGATTTGCTTTCCCACAGCGGGCAAACGCGTCCGCCACCGCGTAAAGGTCACGGTAAATCGTGGCCTTCCTGCGGCGGGCCGCTTTGCCCGCTGCGGTTAATCGATTTACCGCGGCGGGCACATTAGGACGCCCGCCGCGGTAAATCATTAAAAAAAACAAAAAAAAACCCAGGAGCCCGCCGGCGAGCCCATTCTCAAGCCCGCCAGCGAACCCGTACGTTCCCAGCCCAATCCACCGACGCACCGGCTGGATCCGCCCACCACCGCGGCCAGGGAGCTCCTCCGCACCGGATCCGCCCACCACCGCGGCCAGGGAGATGAAGGAAGAGGGAGAGGGAGGGAAGTGTTGTACCTACCTCCACGCGTCGCGCCGCCGTGGATCCCCGCCGGAGCAGGTGCCGCCGCCATGGATCTGGCCCCAACCGTCGTGGATCTGGCCCCAGTCACCGTCGTCGTCGTGGACGCCCCAGCCGTCGCCGCCGCGAGGAGGGAGGGGGAAGGCCGCCGTCGTGGATCCGCGCCGTGTCGATCCGCGCCATGGAGAGGGAGGGAGGAAGGCCGCCGCCGTGGTGAGGCCAGATCCGTCGGGGACGCCGTGGTAGACGCCGCCGCCACCTTGCTGTGGCGGTCCTTGCCGCCGGGAGATGCAGGTCGCGCCTCCTCTAGAAGCAGCTCGCCGGCTCGAGGGGAGGGGGCATCCCGCGGCCGCGCGTGGAGGTGCAGCTCGCCGTCAGCCTTCGTGGAGAGCTCACCGGTGCGGCCGCGTCGGAGGGAGCAGGGCCGTCGCGCCGGGGGCAGGGCCGGCCGCCACGCTGGTGCTGGCCTTTGCGTCAGAGGCAGAGCCACAGCGCCTAAGTATACCTATATATACGTGTAGACGAATATCGGGCCAGCTTGGACCTGATGGGCCTAGTCCTTTTCCGCGGCGGGCTTTTAACGTTGTCCGCCACGGTAAATCGATTTACCGTGGCGGACACCTTACGATGTCCGCCACGGTAAATAGGGTATTTACCGTGGCGGACATCTTAATATGTCCGCCACGGTAAATCGATTTACCGTGGCGGACACCTTACGATGTCCGCCACGGTAAATAGGGTATTTACCGTGGCGGACATATTAAGATGCCCGCCACGGTAAATCGATTTACCGTGGCGGGTAAAAGTGCCCGCTGCGGTAAATAAAAAATGCCCGCCGCGGTAGATCGTGGGATTTACCGCAGCGGGCAAAAAGATGCCCGCCAC